>NC_047066.1:10928023-11228023 GCF_902459465.1 Asterias rubens | reverse complement strand
GGATGTTTTTCCTTTCGCACGTCACAAAATGGCGTGCATTATTTTCACCGAAGAGTGCTTCCCGTGTTTGTTTTAAAGAAGCCTGGGCTCGCAGCGTTCGTGTGTGCAGGTTTTATTATTAGAAGAAAATGGGTATTTTCACGGTGTTCAGATTAGTCTACTTTTATGATGTGGGTTTGTTTGCTTTCGGAAGTTTGATCGGTCGGTCGTCACGTGCATTCACTACGTAAGGACTAACTGAGTTTACATTGTACTGGAAATTTTAAAGCAATGGATAATTAAAAAGTAATTTCTGAATAATTTTCTAAACCAATGTTGAGCTTAAAATACCAAGGGTTGTAAACACATCATTCAGCCCAGATACAATTTCAGAATCGCCGATTCGGAAATTGTAACGTGAAATCCCTCTGCAGGGAAAGTCTGTATACATCGAGGAAATAGGCCAAAAGATAGCCCCTTAAAATGTAAGTAAAACAACAAGTTTGAAATAAAATAACAGCTGACCACTTTCATCTAAAGAACAGGGCAAGTTTAAAAACTGTTGCAGCTGCTATTTGTATAATTTTTTTTTTGTAAATTGAGTCTAAAATATTGATCAAGTTTTCGCACTGAGAAAGGAGTAGAATCTTGCCAGCCAGCAATGCCCTTAAAAACACTTTGTGGTCTTTTTGTAAACCAGGTGGCAATATTCCACAGCTAAAACTTATTCAATAATCACAGAAAGGCGCGCCTACAACAACAACGTTCTGAATAAAGTATCGGCTTCCTTGCATTTACCTATCATGAAAGAAACATGAAAATGATCCGGCCAGGTAATCCGGAAAGGGACTGGATGCCATGAAACTTGAAACTTTAGATCTGGAACTTTGCATCACGTTTGAAACATAATCTTCCCCTGTGTTATTACGACACCCCAGTAATTTAGGCTAAAAAGTTAAACACGCAAATAACACCAAATAAAAGCAACTTTCAAGTTTCTTTTAATAGTGCCACACTGGGGCTACGCTTCGAAAACTTGTTGACAGATGCAATCGGACGACAGAAATCAGTGCTCGATCTATTTAGCACACACTTTGTCAATATACGGCTTGAATTATTTCTAAGTGAATACATCTTACCGGGCAGCACGTTCTCAAAGGAGGTTATCTCGATTTGACATCTTGAAATGGTAAATCCTGTTTGCCCAAAATCAAACGGTCGCAACGACCGTAAGTGCTTTCCACTTAGGAGTCAGGAAATCGGGTAGGAGTCGAGTATATTTCTATAGTGGGGAAGTCCTTGACAAGAGAGACTGACTGCAAGACTATACCAACAGATGACTTACTGGGCTAAAATTGTTTGCATCACGCTAAGATTGGATAGAACTTGGCCACTCAAGCCTACTTCTTGTCTTGTAGATTTGTAAAGCCTTCGGGTGGTAGCTTGTGCACTGCTTGTGACGTCTAAATCGAGGTCCCACCATTCACTGATGTAGCGTCGCCTTGTGTTGTCTCTAAACCTATTCACATCATGTATCATGGTATGTGTAATTCGGCAAATTGGATTACAAGAAGCTAATGGAAGAGGCTCAACAGGCAAAGTCACTTTAATCTACTTTTTATAAACGTCATAATTTATAACCCCAAGGGTTTGATACCCTTTTTAAATTTTGTGGCCATGACATGATTCCTATACTCACTGTAAATTAAGGTGTATGTAATATAATTTACCTGGCATAAGTTTAAGCTTCGTTAGTCGTTAGGTTTGGAGAAAAAAAAAGTGAAAATCACAGTGAGCAATGTTTTCAGGGGAGTCGCGTAAATCCGTTGTACATGCTAAACAAACTGTATCCTGAGACGGAAATACATTTTTTATTTGTTTGGTAACTCATTTCTTAAAGCCTGGTGCTGTTTAACAGCACTTCACCAAATCATATTTCAAGGGAAGCTTTCTATACCATCATTATCTTCACATCAATTTGCCTATACACACAAACTTCCGCATAATTTTTTTTTTATTATGCCATGTACAATGCACAAAATAAAAACAACGTGCAAATTGTTTGGCCAACAAACTCAAATTAGTGTCGGGATCCCAACATTATTTAAATTACACAAAAATAATCAATTATATCATTTAGCAAGATTTAAATACAGCATATTAAATGAAAGCTTACAATTTCCTTGAGTCTACACAAATATTACGAGCGTCAAAAATGCCCTTAGGACCTAGCATCTTAAACCAATGTATCAAATACATTTCGGACTGACTGTGTTCTTTTCGGCAATACTCTTAAGTTTCATTCCATTTTCTTCATACAATTTCGTTTTACCTGCCACACTAAAAACAACAAAATCTTACCATGTCAATATAGCTACAAATTCACAAGAGAAATTACCCGTACCAACATGACATCAGATTAGTTATAGGTCTATTACAATTAGACTTATTATCAATTAACAACGTACCACCCTCTAAAAAAACTCACCATTAACTTTAGTTTGTGAAAGACTTTCCTATAAATTGATTGAGCCAATTAAACTGTTCTACGTTTATTGATGGCCTCCTAATAAATTACGGAAAGCAAGGCCTATGCCTATGACAACACATGGAGTGACATATGGTGCTGTAATAAGGCCAGGCGCTGCATGAACTAAATAAAACTAAACTAGAACACAAAATGAGTACACAATAACGACATCATCTGTTCGACAATCAATCGTACCACAGCACGCATGGTTAATACTCCATGTAGTTTCATTACAAGGAGCTTTTTCTCAACTCGTGTTTGGCGAGACAGCAATCCTTTGCGTGGAGTGTAATAATGCTTCATTTCTAACATACAGCCGGTGGCAATTCATCACGTCTATACCTAATGCCCAACCAATCAAATCAATCAATCTAGAAAATCGTAAAGTAACTCTTTATACCAAAAGGCAAAAAGCTGACTGCAAAGACAATCTATAAAATGCCTAATTTAATATCACTGTCTGTGGGTCATTAAGACTGTGTGTCATTCTCAGCCCTCTTCTTTGCAAGATTAGCAATCCAAGAAATACCGGTGTCGCATGCAATTATGTCCTCTAAGCAATACTAAAGTGCCACTGAAAAGGTCATTCACGCATTTGTTACTTCTCGTCTTGACAACGGCAATGCTCTTCTATACAGTCTTCCTAACAACCAGATTTCCCGACTTCAACGGCTCCAAAAAGCTGCTGCCCGCATTGTGACACTGTCTAGAAAATCCTGTTCTATCACCCCCATTCTGAAACAACTACACTGGCTCCCTATCTCTCAACGAATCATCTTCAAACTGATGCTCATTGTCCACAAAGCTCTAAATGGCAAGGCTCCCCACTATATTTCTGAACTGCTTCAAGTTTACACTCCATCAAGGAATCTTCGATCAAGTTCCATGCTTCTCCTCATTGAACCCAAGTCTCGACACTCATGGGGTGACAGGTCTTGTTCTTCAGCCGCGCCTCGCATCTGGAACTCTCTACCACTTAATCTTCGATCTTGTGTTTGTACCGCAAAATTCAAGTCTCTTCTCAAAACTTATCTTATGTCACAGGTTTTCAATGACTAATTTTGTTGTGTCTGTTTTTCTTTGTGTTTTGTTTTTGTTTTGTTTTGGTTTTACTGCGCCTTGAACACCCAGCAGGGTGGATACAAGTCTTATTATTATTATTATTATTATTATTATCCGGAGGACATTATTGCATATATGCAATAATGTCCGCCGGACGGTTTTGCATATGCAATCGTGTCCGTCCGGACGCTGCTGCATAATGCAATTGTGTCCGCCCGGACACATTTGCATATGCAGTTGTGTCCGCCCCCGTGCAAAACCGTCCTTGCAGTAAATTAATACGTATGCTGCATACACGTAGGCTCAGACATGCACGCTCGCTTACGCGCAGTCATGTACATAACCACCCATCGGTTTATGCATAGCCCGGACACGATTGCATATGCAAAAGTGTCCGGAGCGGACAGTATTGCATGGCGGACACAATTGCATCTGACACCGCATAATCATTAAATTATGACGAATTGTTTTTCTCTTGATTGGGAAGCGACTGCGTGTTTTTCCCCATAAAGATTGGTTTATATAGTCGGACGCGCGATGGTCCCGCGACTGAAACTTGCGATAGCTAAAAAACAAAAACAAAATATTATCCTGAGGACATTTTACAGAGCTGCTTAATAATAATAACCATTATAATTTGACATAATAACAATAATAAATTTGTAAAACGCCTAGTGCAAAAAAGAACAATAAAGTATACAATGGGTGAAAGACATAATAAGCAGCTTATCAAACATGAGTTATAAGCACAACAAGTAGTTATAATGAGCACAACATAATGCTTAACAGAATAAGGTTACCAGCCAAAATATCATATCACGTGTTCAATCTGTGACTGGTGTCTTGCTTACGTTTGCAAATAGACAATTACTTCTGCTTAAAAGCAGTTCAGTGAAATTGGGAAAATGGTCTAGAGGTGCTTCAGCATAAAATTGGCTAAGCACAACAAAATTATGCTCACCGGGATAAAGAAACTAGACATTCCTTTCCACATGTGCGATTTGTGACTGTATCCTGCTCTTTTAGGATAAGAAGAAGTTTGTTAAAGCATTATTTGCTGTTCATAATTGAAGTGAGCCCTTTTTGTAAGTGTGACGTGATTCCAATGTTTTAAGCCACACCTACTTCACACACTCTGTCTCCACTGATTACCTAAATCCCATAGGAGTTTCATTGCGCTTGTGGTTCTTTCTGACGACTTATGCAAGAAAATAATTGGACGTCGCTTTTATAACGATCGTCTAGACTTGCGTTCTTCACAAGAGTCACATGCTCATGTCATACGAAATGCGTTTGGACGATGAAAATATGTGATTTGGGGGTAACTATAGGTTTTCTTGGTCAAATTCGGCAAATGAGCAGCCAATTTAATTTTCATGCGTTTGAATTAAAGCTATTTTGCCTCTCCGGTTTTTACTGCGTTTCAAATTCAGAATTTGGTCATTCAATTTCGTTTTGAGGCATTCAAGTTCCTAGCACACTCATTCTTTTTCATGACACACAATCATCACTCAATTTTAGCAAAGCTGGTTCGACTAGAGATTTTGCTGATTTATTCAATTTCAATTTCGTAAAGAGGCAATCAATTTCGCTCACCGAGGATTCAAATAAGTACGACTAAAGAAATACGAATAAACAGATAAACTGTATAATTTATAATTTATTCGTACCTTCACTTTTAAATCGAGCGAACCTTATTTTCTTTGTTTTATGTTCCCAGTAGACCTTACCTTGGGCCCAATAAGGGTTGTTTTCTTATTTATTTTTTTCGGGAGACCTTCAATGGTTAACTGAAGAAGACCTGACATTTGAAGGTTTTGAATGTTTTTTTTTTTTTTTTTTTTTTTCAGTTGTTGTTTTTTGTAAATAATTATAGGTTTTCTCGATCAAATTCGGCAAATGAGCAGTCAATTTAATTTTCATGCGTTCGAATTAAAGCTGTTTTGCTTTTCCAGTTGTTACTGCGTTTCAAATTCGAAATTCGGCCATTCAATTTCGTTTTGGGTCGAGTCAAACTCCTTAAGCACTCTGTTCAATTTAGCGTAGCGTCATTCTTTTTCGTGACACACACGCCTCAAGAAGCGTCTGCGAATTTGAATGCTGCTTTGATGAATTGTTAAATTCAATGATTATTTTGTTAATTCGAATGACGCAACATTACATTTGACTAATCCCAAAACGAAATCGAATGACCCTTTTGAGTAGCATTCTATTTTGCGCGAAATAGAATAGCTTGGTGGTTAAATTGGCTGCTCTTTTTCCGAAATTGACCGAGAAAACCTATATTCACCAACCATCTGTTGGCGGGCCAGACATCTTGGCATATTATGTTCAAGAGTGCCAACAAATTAACCGCGTGCCTTTAACATTCGTATAAGGAAACAACAAGTTAACCAAGCGTTTTTAAGACTGCAAAAACACTCCTGCGAATTTGAACGCAGCTTCGATGAATTGTTAAATTGAATGGTTATTTTGTTAAATCGAATGACGTAAAAGTAGATTTGACTAGTCTTAAAATGAAATAGAATTACCCTTTTTAGTAGCATTCAATTTCGTGCGAAATAGAATAGGCCGGCGGTTAAATTGGCTGCTCATTTTCCGAAATTGACCGAGAAACCTATATTAGTGCAATCGTATGCCATCTTTTGTACCGGACTCAGCTAACCCGATGACTTCTTTGTGCGTGCAGCAAACGCGTGTGACGCATTGCCTTATTGGTCCAAATTCATCGCTCTGGTAACTGCAGATATTTGTGCTTAACTCTAATCCTATTCGGGTCAGAATTGACCCGGATCCGATTCACCTTCGGCCTGATCCATTTATGGGTCAGTATGACCCGGAATGTATGTTTCATAATTACCCATCAATGGGTCAAAAATAACG
The DNA here is from genome assembly GCF_902459465.1 of Asterias rubens. NCBI lineage: Eukaryota > Metazoa > Echinodermata > Asteroidea > Forcipulatida > Asteriidae > Asterias > Asterias rubens. Next base: position 11,221,569 of record NC_047066.1, on the reverse strand, counting down.
CAGAATCCAAGTTAAAATCCGAATCCGGACCTTTCCGGGTCCGCCTGTCCTGGAGATGGATCAGGCCCCCTGGTATCCAGACTCTGTATCACTTTTGACGCTGAGTGTTTTTAGAGGGTATGACACCCTGTGAATACGATAGTTGTAAGCACAGAATTCCACAGTAAGCAGAGTCATGAAATCAGGTCTAGTTACACTCTGCACGAGTTTGGTGAGTGACTAAACTTTGAAAGTGTTGGATCCTGCGTTTTGTTTGGTTTGTTAAATCTAGCATTTTAAATTTTTGATCCAAGGCAAAAAGGGTTAATCCAACAATTTAAATATTATTTCAACATTTCTAAAAAATATTCCTGGGAATTGTTGAATCAGCTTTTTTAAACGTTAACCTGGCACTTACACTGTTGACTGAATACTTTAAAATGCTCGATTTAATACATAAAATGCTGGATTCAACAGTTTCAAAGTGTAGTCACTCACCGAACTTATGCAAGTGTTGGATTCAACTATTTAGTTGTTAGAGTGTAAGCGGCATCCATTTCCAGCCGCCGAAGACGCAGCAGCTGGCCGTAGCACTTAGTTTTCAAAACAATACGGCTACCCCTTGATGAATACAGATACTGTTCACTGAGATAATTAATTACCTCGTAGCCCAATGTCAATATCTTATAATTTATAGATCACATAAATAATACTTGAGTTTCAATTAAGAGAAATGCCATAGTTAAAAAAGCATGGGAAAATGATCAGTGAAATATCGGTGCTTGGTAAACAGAGTAAGTAATATGACACAATTTTATAATGTACTGTGACATGTTGTTTATATTCATCAACCTTATACATTACAGTCAACGACAAAAGCATTTTCTCGTGATGATATTCCACATACACATTTGTCATTATTTCCGTCGACGGTAGTTAATCATGCCAGCTATCCGATTCAATAATAACATTTTGAAAAACCATTAACATCGCACGCCAAATCTCTTTACAATAATGATTATGCTTTCATATATTACATGGAATGTAATGAGCCATAATACTACTGTTAATTGCGTTAGGTAGTGTTGTTAAACGCGAGAGGTGCCCGCCTTTATCACACGCTAACCCAATGAGCATCACTAAGAATCGTTATGTCAGCAAATTATTTAAGGATACCTCGCTCTCAAAGGCTAGTCTCTGTCTGGCTAAATAAACCTGGCTATTGCAGGCAAAGTATATCTTTGTTTTTTGGAACCTTCCGATTGTTTTATTCCGATACAAAAACGTAAATGTACACAATACAAAATTACATCGGGAAAATTCGTTTCAAAAGGTGGTTGCAATAGTAATTGCCGAAAATCCGTAGCGAGTACATCCATGAAGGAATATGAACTCTTAGTAGAAATACCCAGCAGATGGAATTTTTTGGGGCATAAAAAGTAGTATCTTTTCACACAACCACATTGTACTTAAAGGCAGTGGACACTATTGGTAATTACTCAAAATAATTATTAGCATAAAACTTTACTTGGTAATGAGTAATGGGGAGAGGTTGGTAGTAAAAGACATTGTGAGAAACGGCTCCCTCTGAAGTGGAGTAGTGTTCGAGAAAGAAGTAATTTTCCACGAATTTTATTTCGAGACCTCAGATTTAGAACTTGATGTCTCGAAATCAACCATCTAAACGCACACAACTTCGTGTGATAAGGGTGTTTTTCTTTCATTATTATATCGCAACTTCGACAACCGATTGATCTCAAATTTTCACAGGTTTGTTATTCTATGCATAATATTGAGATACACCAACTGTGAAGGCTGGTCTTTGACAATTACCAATAGTATCCAGTGTCTTTAATTGTAAGAGTGATTACCAATTTATACGTTCCCTTTAAAGGCACCTGACAAAGACCAGTTTTCTTACTTGGTGTATCCCCCCCCCCCCCAAAGTAACAAATCTGTATAAATTTGGACTCGATTGAAGTCTTTAAATATTTGAGTGAGAAACATCCCTTTTTTCAAAAACTACGTTACTTCAGAGGGAGCCTTTTTCACAATGTTTTATTATCCACTGCTCCTTATCGATACGTTTTTATGCTAACAATTATTTTGAGTAATTGTCAATAGTATCGGTGCCTTTAACGGTGACACGGTGTAGTTTTCATAATCAATGGACAGGATTACTTATTGAAGGTTCGGGTGATAATCGGAAAGCTAAAGTCGGTATCGACTTCGAGCATCCAAGCGCAATATCTTCACCTTAATAACAGTGTATGTTTCGCATAATGAAACTACATTAAAGACTGGTCATTGTAAATTGTCACCACAGACCAGTTTGCTAATTTGGATTCATAATACAACATAGATGTGACATTTTGGGCTCAAAAGGTCATCGAAGTTGCAATAAATGAAAAATAAAACCCTAGTTGCACAGATATGCGTGCTTTCAATTTTGATGGTGAAAAAAATGCTAAAAAATACATGACTTCAAAGGGTAAAGTTTCTAACATCCAATCATCTAGTTTTCAGTTTTCACACCATTCATCCAACCTGTGAAAATATCATTAAATTCAGTCATCACATTTGAGGGTTAAAACAGCGAACGACGGTTTAATATGCACTGTGAGAGGTTTATTTGCATGCCATTATCAAGCTTATTTCACATGGGTGCTTATTCATCAATTTTAGTATTTCAAGGGAAGTGTTGAACTTATTTCGATCGCCACAATCGAAATACTAAAGAATAGTAATTTGTTGGGTCTTTACTGCCAAATAAAAATATGATTTCAGTATTTCAAGACGAAAATATTTCTCTAAGGAATGATGATGGTATATACAGAAATAGTTAACGGCCTGACGTTGTGGTGTATATAGGCAGAGTCTTTCTCGAAGGCTAAAATGAACAAACATGTATACAGAGAGTGAGCTTTCAGGAAGAATGAAACTAATTTATCCCGATAAGTTACAATTTATGCGTTAATTTCGTCTTTAAGACACTGAGATGCAGTTTTCTTAAAGTAGTTTAAATTTAATTGTAGCGTTTTCAAGCAAGCTGCGGCAATGACATCAATTTGGAGATACCATCTGGCTGTGGGCCGGAAATCCGCGACCCGACCAGACGCGATAACGAACGAATTGGAACTGCTTTGTTTGGGCCAATGTTTGGGCCAATGGCGGGTTTTGGTACAATGAGCCGGACGTTGTGTTTATTAATTCAGTACTCACTATGGATTTCGTCAGATCATACACAAATTTTGTGGAGTTTGGTTTGTAACATAGTTGTTTTCACACGAATACAAATTAATCTAAATATTCTGCTATGGTGAGACAAGGCATTAATGGGATTTGGTACTGTCAGGGTGATCATTTTCCATAGTTATGTGTTCATGTTATGAATTTTTTTCATCTCCGTTTTCTGGAGGTTTTGTTGAAATTAATACCCGACTGTCATTTTGTCACTGATTACTGGCCTACCAAAAGCTCTATATCATTTGAATAAGCAATATACTGTTTTATTTCATATTGGGTAAAGTTGCAATCGGATACAGAAATGCTACATTAATGGCAGTGGACACTATTGGTAATTACTCAAAATAATTGTTAGCATAAAACCTTTCTTGGTGACGAGTAATGGGGAGAGGTTGATGGTATAAAACATTGTGAGAAACGCTCCCTCTGAAGTGCCATAGTTTTCGAAAAAGAAGTAATTGTTCACGAATTTGATTTGGAGACCTCAGATTTAGAACTTGAGGTCTCGAAATCAACCATCTAAACGCACACAACTTCGTGTGACAAGGGTGTTTTTTCTTTCATTATTATCTCGCAAGTTCGATGACCGATTGAGCTCAAATTTTCACAGGTATGTTATTTTATGCATATGTTAAGATACACAAACTGTCAAGGATAGTCTTTGACAATTACCAATTGTCCACTGCCTTTAACAATGAGTGAGAATGAGAAAATGACGAACATACTTTACAACACTGAACAACCAGCAAAAGACAATGCAAAGTGGTTTAGTCCTACACTCACATAATCGGTCCTTTACAATCATTACAGCCTAGATAATATTCTCAAAAATCTAACACCGGACGTTTTTGCATAGTCGACTGCCAATATTATGCACCGATTACTTCCAAAAGCGGTATCTCATTTACGTAAAAGAAAGAACAATGACGGACAGACTACGGCAAAAGAAAAAGTGGTTTCCTACTCACACAACAACGTAGGCGATGACGCAAATCTGTACCACCCTGTTGATAAGACCGACCTTCTTACTCTTTATCTGCACCATCTTTGGCGTGTCGTAGTCGAAAAACTGATCCGACATCATCCCCACGAAAGCACCCACCCTAGACCCAAAATTCCCCAATCCTTTACCCATCTTTGCTTTGTAGCACGTCCACCCGCTGTGAGTTCACCAAAAACGCCTGTTGAAGGTAGACTAAGTCTACGACGAAACGTCCTCCCGTACCGGCTCCTCAGCACACGTTTAAATAACTTCACTGCACTGAGATTTTCCACCGTTTCAATGGGATTAAGAAAACGGCTAGTCTTTTAAGCAGACGTTATTTACGCCTTTGAAGAAGCGATATACATTTCAATTATGGTTTTATCAACCGCAGAGTTGATTTTACCATACGTTCACTTCTCTTTTTACGTACGATCCAACACTGCACAAATAAATTTCGCGCGTCTTATGGTATTAATCATCAGTACACAGATGCTATCAGTTTCGTAAGTCACCCACATCCAGAGTTGATTCCAGTTTCGTAAAACAACCCACACATTTCTCAGTTAACGTCAGCATCAAATTTGTCGGCGATTTACCTTATCAAAGAATCCTGCAATGTATTTTCATGTTGTCACATTAATTGATCACTTTTATGTCCCACTGGAAACTTTAACATTCCCCGAGTGTCTTTTGTTGGTGCCTAATCGTATTCATAGTCATGAATGTGTTGTAGAGACAGCTAAACATTCCCGGTAACTCGCCGCCAGTTCCCGCAGTCACGCTAAAGGGTGTAAGTCATTGTTCGTAGACACAGTTAAAGTTTGAAACCATCAACTTCATGACGTAAGAAACAGTGAACAAAGAACTTTCCAACTCCAAATCCCTTCAGAATATCGATAGTTGTAAGAACTGATGGTTCGTTCCATTCAGGGAACCCCTCACTGTTAAAACAACAGCGTGCTTGTTGTGGCGTGTTGGTCAATTGTCTTAGCTGGGCATTTGCAGCGCACCCAGAATGCAACCATCCTTAAAAACAGTGTACGTTGTCGTGATGTTAAGTGTAGGCCTAATAAACCCGCACGTTTGTCAGCGCGCCAAAGCAATGACTTGGTCGGCATCAGAGCTGCGAATGCGACGGGGCAAAACCTCGTCTATCCAAGGGGAGCGTCGCAATGAAGCGTGGTTAAACAAAAACCACGCAACTCGGACTATTAATGTTATTCCAAACTAGAGGTAAGATTGCACAATATCACAATAATTAATGTAAATAATATTCACCATCATATTGTGGGGAAAACTATTAAAAGATGAAAGCTTATTTCAGGACAGCGTACTTTTTTAATCATTGTCTTTTAGTTAGGTTTGCGCGGGAGAATTTGAACTAATTATGACTATCACACAAAACATCTTCAGATATTGTGTTATATCTTATTTTGCTGTTATGTGAAACTTGCTTGTTGGTGCTCAGTTAAAATTGCATTTCCGAGATTGGAATCTTTGAGAAATGTTACAATTCATGTTCTGAACAGATTTTGACCGGATTGAGATAACTCCCGGGGCTGTAAGCCAAACTCCTCGAATTAACCCTTAAGTGTAAGTAAAAATCTTTAAAAAAAAATCAACTGAAAATTATATAACATAATTTTAGTGCAAAAATTCCCCACCAATTAAAACAAAATCAAGAAGGTACCAACTGAACAATACAAATACAATATTTCTGCAAAGAAATTAAAAAACACATACAACAAGAAAATCATATTAGATTGAGGGCGCTACACCTGTTTATAGGTAATAACAAAAAATGAAGGCGTCAGTATCTAACTGCAGTTGGACAGAGTTTTGAATACCCGTGGAAAATCTGCTCTTTCGTTTGAGGCTGACAAATCAAATGATAACTATAGCTGCAAACATGTCTTGTTTTAAGGATCGACTCTTGTGACAAAATTTTCATATTCTGGTATCGAACACTATGGGGCGCTCTATGATGAATGCTGGCGAGCCTTGGTCCAAGACAGACTCACCCTCGTTCTCAAAATAAAAACTGAATCGGATGAGTAACAATTGCTCAGAGGAACTGTCTGCCTTTCAATAATATTAGAGAAAACCTGGACGTGAGAAACCAACATGGGCCATTTCGAAACCACGTATTCGGTTTTGGACTCGGCGGAGACTAGCGTGGCCCCGCTGTTGTTTTCACAACTTTTGCGCGTGCTTTGCATACGCACTCGATCAGGGCTTCAGACGAGAGAACGCTGTTACCGAGCCGGCCTAATGCAAAATTCGAAGTCGAGGTCGTGGATTCGAAAAGGCCATGAACTCACGGAATCATTGCAAAATGGCGTCATCGTGTGAAAGAGCCTCAGGCGTAGCTACTTGTGGTTGTGGAGTGCTGTTGACACCCTTTTGAAAAGTATGAGCATCCATGACTTGGGTTGGTGACATGGGTGACTGAACTATGTTCATGTTGGTAGTCGTTTATTCTGAACACGTGGGCATCTCGCACTCAATTGGTCAGTACTGCTCTCAAATGTACACCGATGCCACATGTGCATTTTGTGTCTCGGTCGTTGACATAATTTGCGTATTAATAACACAGTTTAAATCCTTATAGTCTTGAATGGCGACGTTTGTTTTACTTAATGTAGTCGCTGATATCACCACATGAGTTGGAGAAGAGATATTTGTATCAAACAAATATCTCGATCAAAACAAACCAATGCTTTTTGGCTCTGTTTGGAAGTCTGGAGTTTAGAGCAGCGAGCACACAGTTGTTCAGTCATGTTCGGTCATAAGACGGAGCCTGGAGCCCCTGATTTTAAACCAGATTCGTAGGCTTGTCCCCTCAGAGCCAGTTGATCCTGCGCCCTCTACCGGTTACTGACACACAAATTAGCGTTGAGAATTAAGACTACCATACGTCTGGAAGAGTGACCGGATTATTGACTGCAGTTCACTCACATCGAATGAAACTAGGCACATGATAGTTAAAGGCAGTGGACGCTATTGGTAATAATTATTGGCATAAAACCTTACTTGGTATTGAGTAATGGAGAGTTGTTTACAATATACACCATTGTTAGAAACGGCTCCCTCTGAAGTATAACGTAGTTTTCGAGAAAGAAGTAATTTTCCACGAATTTGATTTCGAGACCTCAGATTTAGAACTTGAGGTGCACACAACTTCATGTGACAAAGGTGTTTTTCCTTTCAATATTATCTTGCAACTTTGATGACCGATTGAGCTCAAATTTTCACAAGTTTGTTATTACATGGTTATAGATACACCAAGTAAGAAGACTGTTTTTGACAATTACCAATAGTGTCTAGCGTGGCTTTAAACTTCAAACTAAAACTCTAGAAAGGAAAGGGCTTCAAGGGGTGTAAATTTAAAAGCTTTTTGTTAATATGTTCGGTGACACGGCCTACAGTGTTCCAAGGCATCGTTTCATCTTGCACTAAAAGCCAAGTAAAGTCTACCAGATCACCCCTTCCGCTACAGTATTCTTGAGTGCTTTCCATACTCTAGGTTGTGTTGTTGAAAACCATTATAATAAGTGAAAGTTGGAAACACTAAAGTCATGTATTCCACCGGTTTCTCAACAGTGCAATGCCCTGTGTGGGAGTCAAGTCCTTGGTATCCCAGACTGGACTAATCCATATTCTAGAATGGGGCATTGGGACCTAGAGTTATGTAGTTTTTGTGGGTGTTTTTTAGGGGCTAACAACGTTCAGTCATTGTCCACAAAATTGTTAAGACGAACAGACATCACAGACATCACAGACCATAACCTTACAAAAATGTTTTGTAGCATGGCTTCCAGGGCCTCATTTCATGGAGCTGATAAGCACAACAATTTGCTTAGCATGACATTTTTTCCTTGATAAATACAGGATTACCAACCAAATTTCCATTTGTTGCATATTGCTTGTTTGGTATTCAGCTGTTGCTTGCTTAAATCATGAAAACCACGTGGAAGTTTGATTGGTAATCCTGTTTTTATCAAGGAAGAAATGTCATGCTAAGCAAATGTTTGTGCTTAGCAGCTCTATGAAATTGGACCCAAATGTCTTGCTGACAGCCTGCGCTTTGGTTCTGGGGTTTTCAACACCCCTCCTCTACCAATCAAACTGTGTGGCGTTCTGTGTGGCGTTCAGTGCGCAGCTGGGGCAATCGTGGTAAGCTCGACGGGGACGAAGGCGTTCATGATTACTAATGGATTTCGTTGATGAATGACCACATTTCCATCTCTAACACTTCCTGATTTCTGTTTGATGTCTGGCCCTCACCTTCAAGCTACGACTCCGTGTACGGGAGGGAAGTTCATCCCGGTTGTCTTTATAGGTAGACGGTAAATGTTTTTAAAGGGGTTGTGTATTGGAGGTTGTGATGAAGCCCCCCCCCCCTCCCCCACATCACCCAACCCCAAGAAACATTTTGTTAGCCTCGTGTTGTTTTCTGCTCTATACCATTATATAAGCTTCTGATGTTTGATACCAAAGCCTACTATCCGCAAAATTACTCACAGAATGCGTCAAGCTCCTGAGCTCCATTGGACTCCGAATCCGGGTCAATTCTGACCCGTTAGTTTTCAGAGCGTATATATAGTGTTCCAAACAAGCATGTACTGATAATCCTCATGTGATCTCTGCGCTATAGAGGGTTAGTGTGTATAGGTAAGGTTTCAGTTTAAGTTTTGCATTACGAAAACACCATTTGTATGGGCGTCGGAAAATTAGTGTTTATCATTAATGTGGCCGTGCGAATGTGACCGTACATGATAAAAGAAAGAGTGTTCATCACACTGGTTTGTTTGGTGTAGTCGTGCCCCACAGAGAACTTCAGAAAAGGGAATGTTGGATCGAACAACAATAGCAGGAATAAACATACCAGTTCCGGAAAGGGTGTTTGGGTTGAGAGGGGGCAAGCAGATACTCCCGTTAAAAAGGTACTTGATGGAACTCCCCATCACATTCTGTACCGATCATGGGTGGGGGGTATTTATTTCCCAAATGCCTCTCTAAACTTCCCTTTAAAAATGGTTAATTTATAAACACAGTGAAAACACGCCCCCAGAATCGCCTGCATTTAAAGTGCACATCCACAGACACCTACTGGAGCACAATTCCGTCTATTTAATTTCCTCCCATAATGGACCAGCTCGAACCCAACTTGAATCGAGCCGACATCCAACAACGACGGGGGGGGGGGGGGGGGGGGCTTAGATGAACCACTGGTAATCATGCGTCATTCCTGAGTGAAGACGTTCCCACCAGATTTACATTATTAAAAAAATAACTGCTAAATAATTGACTGCCAATCTCAGAGAGACTCTCACGGCACTTTGTTCACCCTTCTTCTTAAATGTGGTGGCGAGAGGGGGACCGTTGTTGTCGGCACTAGACTAATAATTGTAAAATCAAACACTCTCATGAATAATAAGAGAATGAAATCGCTGTGACTTAGAATGAACTTGAGCCATCCGATGATGGTTTATAATAAGGATAGTAGCATACACAATTACATTACATGGAGTGACCAGTGTAAATGTCACAATGCGCATGATCGGCACACAAAGGATTCTGGGTGAGATCACGGGGCGCTAATTTTAAATGCGGTCCTCATGGTGTGGTTTTATAGCTCTGTATATATAGTTGCATTTCAGTTTGCATGCTGTTATGATTATTGTGAAGACAAAAATGCATATATTGTTTCTATCCGTTACAATATCAGCATGGCGTCCATCTTGTATGTCAGCTTGGGGTACTTTTAAGATGGCGGTATTGAGCATATGGCCTATTGGGGTGGGTAAATTCAACACAACCCGTTAACACCCACGTGCTACGACCCTATAGATTCCCGCCATACTACCACGCACAATCTGAGGCCGTCCAAAAACAAGCGACTTGACTACGGCTGTAAACGTTGACTACAGAGACCAAATACTCTTCATCGATCCGGTTCGAAGCCATAGCCGAAACCTTTGTGGTCTCCCATTGGAAAGTGTTGATATCCGATTTAAAATGTGTAGGCTGCATGCAGTGGGAATGAGCAGTGTCACCAACTCGACTATGAGGATAATGTCCACTTTAAGGTCCGCTCGCTATCGTGAGAAATCGGCCTAAGATGATCATGCCAATGGTGCTTAAAGTCATGATACACTTTCGGTCCAGAAAAAAAATTAGAAGTTCACAGATTTACAAATAATTTACAGGGTTTACAGAAGGAAAGACTCATCTTGAAATATTATTCCATGAAATGCTTTACTTTTTGAGAAAACATTAAAACAATAGCGAGAATTAAGGATTTATTTTAAACACATGTCATGCACGACACGGCGAAACGTAGGGAAACAAGGGTAGGTTTTCCCGTCATTTTCTCCCGACTCCGATGACTGATTGAGCCTAAATTTTCACAGGTTTGTTATTTTATATGTACATGTACGTTGTGGTACACGAAGTGTGGGCCTTGGACAAAACTGTATACTGAAAGTGTCCAATTGCTTTAAGGTTTTCAAAGATAACGAATAACGAACGGGGGAACCCACCTGCCCCGGCGCTAACAGTTATACATTTGTTTCCATGCGAGGAATCCAATAATTAGCTTCTCATGATGTGGATGATGGGATGACAAACTTAACTAAACTGTTTTCTTTTGATATTGAAGCAAGCTTAGGTGTTACTTCAAACCTTTAAGTAAATTTATGGTATCTCCGTAGAGTATCACGACTTCAAATCACAAGCAAGACGACACTTATGACCCGACAGTCTGCCTAATGAACCATGATCACTGTAGGCCACCGACCCCCAACATCATGCCTCAAAGGAGACCCCATGGGGCCGCCCCATCACCAATCATCTCTCTGCTTCAACACCTCGGTCTCAATTAAGATAAATCTATTGCTCAAAATAATATTATCCTTTAATATCATAGATACGGAGCTCGGGAAGTGCCATCCGATTTAATGAGATCACTTATTCACTCATAGAGTCTGTCTTGTATCAGTTAAATTTAGTACCAATCACTATACTTGTTAATGTTCATGTTAGTCCGTTGTATTTGGTTTTTACCCATACACCGATGTTTGTTAGCACTGTATACTCAGTACTTCCCAAGTCCTGTGAAAAAGTATCACAGGCATATTACCCGGGTGGGATTCGAACCCACGACCCTTGCAATTAGTCCGTTGTGTTTTTAGTTGTCTGGGAATGCCTACCACAATTTTAAGCTTTTCTGGCTTCGCCCCCATTTCCAATTTTCCTCTATACTGTTCCTTGATATTGTTATTTTGTTCTGTTGGAATGGAAATAAATGTCTCGTAATGAAAAATTAAATGAAAAGAAAATGACGTCAAACGTAGTTAAGATGTCAACCTCCTGAGATAAATTATCTCGACATGACAACATCCTGAAACGTCCGATGTCGATATTCCTATAATTGTCACAGGATGGTAACTTTCTGAATAATATGTCGAACGGCACCCTCTGATTTGACGTAGTTTTTGAAGAAATTTCTCAGAAAAATACTCGAATTGATTTCGAGACCGTATACGCGTATGAGGTCTCGAAATCAAGAAAGTACACAACTTCGTGTGACAAGGGTGTTTTTTTCTGCCATTTATCTCGCAACTTCGACGACCAATTTAGGTACATATATGAGGGGGGGGGGTACACCATGCCATATCAAGCACCAAGTAATGGGTTAAGAGATATCGTTCCGCACATTATAACGGGAACAGGTACTGTAAAAATAGAAAGGAAGCTCATCCGTCAGTAGTGCCCGTTAAATTTGTGATAAAAAGTACATCCACTTTCACTGTTACACTTTTTGTTCATGCTGATTTTTTGATTACATGCGTCTGGACAAGTAAGGTTCGTAAATCAATCAAAATAGAACTGGCTCAGAAGAAAACATCCCTTGTTTTTCTTGTCCAGCTCTCTTCCACTTCATCAATAAGTTCCCATTGAATACGGGTTTATAATTTGCGTCACGGCAGACAAGATTGATTTGCTTACTGTGTGAAAATGACCGGGAACGGTTCCAAATGCCGCTGTTATTAAAGGTATTACTATAGTAACAACTGTTTCTTCTGGTTTTACTTACATTTTCTGTATTTTTCTTGGTTTTAGCTTTGCAGCGCTTTGTGGTGTCTGTGACATGAAAGGCGTTTTTCAAATAATCAATAATTATAAAAGCATCACTGATGGCATGCATACGTTTGGTAATGACTCTGAAAATTAATGGAAATAACAGCTTCTTGGTATAGAAGTACAGAAGCTTCGAATAGGCATTTTGAGTAACTTTTAACTCAGTATAAAAGTACAGCGGCGTAGATCAAGGAGCAATATTTCTTCATATCTTCCGAAAATAACGGGTGTTTTTCCAAAATGTTTTCGTAATTAAGTCTGAAATTTCTTGCCCCTTATGATCATCATAAAAGTATGTCTACAAGTTGACTATTGATTGGTTATATTTGGAATCTTGATCTGCCCTAATTCTCAAATAGTAAAACATCAAATAATATTATTAGCAATTTTGTTTCGCTCAGTTTTTATCGAATAAGAAACCAGGGAAATACAATTTTGTTTAATTTTTTTTTATCATTTATTACAAACACAAAAATATGCTATCATCAGCTTGATATTCATTCTAATACATGTCAATGTCATATGTTTGTCAGTGATCTTTATAGTCAATGTCATATGTTTGTCAGTGATCTTTATAGTCAATGTCATATGTTTGTCAGTGATCTTTATAGTCAATGTCATATGTTTGTCAGTGATCTTTATAGTCAATGTCATATGTTTGTCAGTGATCTTTATAGTCAATGTCATATGTTTGTCAGTGATCTTTATAGTCAATGTCATATGTGTGTCAGTGATCTTTATAGTCAATGTCATATGTTTGTCAGTGATCTTTATAGTCAATGTCATATGTTTGTCAGTGATCTTTATAGTCAATGTCATATGTTTGTCAGTGATCTTTATAGTCAATGTCATATGTTTGTCAGTGATCTTTATAGTCAATGTCATATGTTTGTCAGTGATCTTTATAGTCAATGTCATATGTTTGTCAGTGATCTTTATAGTCAATGTCATATGTTTGTCAGTGATCTTTATAGTCAATGTCATATGTTTGTCAGTGATCTTTATAGTCAATGTCATATGTTTGTCAGTGATCTTTATAGTCAATGTCATATGTTTGTCAGTGATCTTTATAGTCAATGTCATATGTGTGTCAGTGATCTTTATAGTCAATGTCATATGTTTGTCAGTGATCTTTATAGTCAATGTCATATGTTTGTCAGTGATCTTTATAGTCAATGTCATATGTTTGTCAGTGATCTTTATAGTCAATGTCATATGTTTGTCAGTGATCTTTATAGTCAATGTCATATGTTTGTCAGTGATCTTTATAGTCAATGTCATATGTGTGTCAGTGATCTTTATAGTCAATGTCATATGTTTGTCAGTGATCTTTATAGTCAATGTCATATGTTTGTCAGTGATCTTTATAGTCAATGTCATATGTTTGTCAGTGATCTTTATAGTCAATGTCATATGTTTGTCAGTGATCTTTATAGTCAATGTCATATGTTTGTCAGTGATCTTTATAGGGGGGTAGTATATAATGTATTGCTTTAATAAGCACAGTTAAAAATAACAGCACGCTCATGATATCAACATTTTCACTTTAACTTGGTAGCCTGCATCTCTGCATCCATTCAACATCAATTTTGTGCAATTTTCGGCACTTGAATGAACTCAGCTTTATGAAAGCACATTAAAGACAGTTGACACTATTGGTAATTGTCAAAGACTAGTCTTCGCAGTTGGTGTATCTCAACATATGCATAAAATAACAAACCTGTGAAAGTTTGAGCTCAATCGGTCGTCGATGTTGCGAGATAATAATAAAAGAACAAACATCCTTGTCGCTCGAAGTTGTGTGCTTTCTGATGCTTGATTTCGAGACCTCAAATTCTAAACTTGAGGTCTCGAAATCAAATTCGTGGAAAATTACTTCTTTCTAGAAAACTACGTCACTTCAGAGGGAGCTGTTTCTCACAATGTTTTATACTATCAACCTCTCACCGTTACTCATTACCAAATAACGGTTTTATGATGATAATTATTTTGAGTAATGACCAATAGTGTCCACTGCCTTTAAGAAAAAGGAATAGACAACAAATTAATGCATCCAAACTTATAGTAAAAAATGTTTGTGGAGCCACATCCCGTTATCCAAGTACAACTAAAATAACACGCTTACCAGATGTTAAGGTTACGAGCCACAATTTCATGTCCTTATGTAGACTCTGTGACAGGTATCTGCTGATTTATGCTTAGCAGACAAATTAATGCATCCAAACTTATAATCAAAAACGACAGGTAGGGCCTACAGTTTATGGAGGCATATCCCATTAAATAACATGCTAACCACATTAAGGTTACCAGCCACAATTGTATGTCATTATGCAGACTCTGTGGCTGGTATCTGCTGATTTATGCTTAGCAGACAAATTAATGCATCCAAACTTATAATCAAAAACGACAGGTAGGGCCTACAGTTTATGGAGGCATATCCCATTAAATAACATGCTAACCACATTAAGGTTACCAGCCACAATTGTATGTCATTATGCAGACTCTGTGGCTGGTATCTGCTGATTTATGCTTAGCAGACAAATTAATGCATCCAAACTTATAATCAAAAACGACAGGTAGGGCCTACAGTTTATGGAGGCACATCCCATTAAATAACATGCTTACCAGATTAAGGTTACGAGCCACAATTTCATGTCATTATGTAGACTCTGTGGCAGGTATCTGCTGATTTATGCTTAGCAGGAAGTTGTTAGGAATAGTTTTCTGGTGAAGTAGCACAATGCTCTAAATAGTGCTAATCATTTTTCTTTTAATTTGAGTCTATAATAGCTCACTTACATTATAAAAATTGGCACTTCTAGCTTAATTTACAATTTTGGAATGATTCTATAACAATTATTTAAGATTTATTACTTTATTATAAAATTTTCAAAATATACTCTGTATACACACATTAATTAAAATCTACACAATTTACATTATTTAGCCTAATGATAAAATCAAGGAGAGTCGTAAAAAACAAAAAGGAATGAGAAAAGATTATAATACACGAAAGTGTTTTAAAAAAAAAATCTACATGACAAAACAGCCCAACTCGAAAAAAGGACATTTTGAAAAAGGTAAGTACATAGATAAGCTTTTCTGCCATAAAAGAGGGTGAAAGTGTTAAAAAAGAGCCAAGATACATGTAGGACACTTGTAATCACATCTATACATGGTATGTCTTTGAACCTTGAAAAGCGCCATCAATTTACCAAGAACTGATCTTATATAAAAACACAATTTCTGAGTTGGGTCATTTTGCCAGGAAGGGCCGCACTGTACAAAGCATAATTTTACATGCATTCCTGGTTTTGTTACTTGATGATTTAATTTGAGTGTTTTTTATTACACCCGGGGGCCATTCATAAGTTAAACAAATCTACAAAGGAGGAATTATACTAACTTTTAATATAAAATACTCAGCAGTATCAAAAAACGAATACTGATGATTCCTGTTGACCCTCAGATTATTGCGTCTAAACTTTATGATGAATTTCTTTGTGGATATTAATTTTGGCTTTTACCCATTCACCATTGTGTGTAAGCACTGTATACTCAGTACTTTCCCTAGTTCTGTGAAAAAAAAATCACAGGCATGTTACTCGTGTGGATTCAAACCCACGACCCTTGCAAATCTAGAGCAGTGTCTTACCAACCAGACTACCGAGGTTTCCCGGTAGCTAGAGGCAGTTTGAATCATAATGTTTTGGCAGCGGGTACCGCAACAATAAAAGAGATGTCAAATTTGCATCAGGGATACAAAAATATTTATCCCGATGCAAATTAAACATCTCTTATTTGTGGATGTTCTGACTTGTTTGTTTCTTCAATTAAAGACCTGAAATGACACAAAATAACACACAAAATGGAATCAGTTGAAGGAACATGGACAGGGATCTAACTTACATTCCACTGTAGACTACTGGCCAGAAGCCAGATTGAATTTAGCACCAGGCCAGTAAACTCATGACTGGACAAGTCTGGCACTCTTGTGTTTCTGTTGAAATGGTGACTTTCACTCTGATATTATATATAATTCTGTTGATTATCAAACTAATGTCACACGAAGTTGTGTGCTTTCAGATGCTTGATTTTCGAGACCTCAAAATCTAAATCTGAGGTCTCTAAATCAAATTTGTGAAAAATGTATTCTTTCTCGAAAACTGTTACTTCAGAGGGAGCCATGTTTTATACTATCAACAGCTCTCCATTACTTGTTACCGAGCAAGTTTTTATGCTAAAAACTATTTTGAGTAATTACAAATAGAGTCCACTGCCTTTAAACTTTGTACATGTAGGCATTTTCTCTTCTCATATCATTTCTGGTCTTGCACACTAAATTCTGGTGCAGCTACAAGCTTAGTTCCCCACCCCCTCCCCCAATTCTAGCCCTGGCATGTCTGGTGGACTCTAAGAGCGAGTGCATCCAGAGAAATTTCTGCACAGCAACAAATATTTGGACTGATTGTGCATAGTGATTGCTCATGTTGAGTAGCAAATGAAGATTAATTGTGAAGGTCTTTCAGGATAATAATGTTCTCAATGTGGGTGTCTGAACAGAGTTTCATTATCAAAACAAATTATTAGCGGCTATTAGCTTTTTCAGTGACAAGGACGTTTATGTACGCTCAATTTTATGTATTCCCAAAAGTGCCATTTACGTACATGTACAGGTTTTTTGTATGTACTCAAGAATTGTTATTGGTCGTACATGTACGACCAATAACATACATGCTATCACAAAAGGGCACTATCACTCAAGAAATTCTATTGACTTTGGGATGTACCAAGGCAACACAAATCAACAAGATAAATTCAGTCTCCTGACTATGACTCAAGCAAGCAAGTCAAAATATTGAGACCCATTCAGAACTGACTCTGCGGCAGTACAGTTAATCACGAAGCTAAAGTAGTAGTCCCAGCCTATTTTCTATACCATCCGCCCTGGTAACAGTTAAAAAGCAAAACAATTCTTTTCAGAACTGAGAAGTCTCCCGATCCCCCGATTATCTACTCCACGGTAGTAAAATAAAGCAAGACAGTTCTCCACGAACAAAGTCTACCTGGCAAGTAGATACACACATGGTGTTACCGCAAACCAAACATGCAAGATAAATTCTGTTTGCTGAGAAAGTTTTGATGTATTTTTTCTTTGAAAAAAAATAAATAAAAGCTGAGGATTTTTCATTCAAAATTCAAAACGAGAGTGAATGGTGAAAGAGTTAAAAGAAGTCTTTTTGACCGAAAATCATCCAGCACTGGCAACAGGAACTGGGATTTTAATCCCAAAGCCAACCGGTTCAAAGACAAGAGATCTGAATCTATCATATTGATTTGACAAAGAAGGAATTTGACTCACTTGATAATCGGCGTCATCATCAGGGTTCACATTCATGTATTTCTTCTTCTTGTAGTAGTCGCGCCCCTTTAAGATGTAACATACGATGATATCACAGGCAATGGTCGACTGTAAAATTAAAAATAATAACAGCATATGAAAAATAAAAACCATAAAACACAATCGACTCTGAACATGTACAATACGAAGGTATCCCTAACCTAAGGCCTTGAAGACCATGGCTTACCTTAAAAAGTTTGTCATTTTTTTTTTTTTTCAATGGAAGTGCCCTTTGTTACATGAATATGGCCATGCCCCTTTAAAGATGAAATTCCAAGCCTGTTCGATAGATAATAACAGAGCCTTCAACTCCCCACACACCCCCTTACAAAGTTACAGGGTGTATTTTCCGTTGTTACTCTTCTTAAGTCTTCCCTTTTCTAAAGAAATCATATGTAGGGTAGCACTAAAAAAAGAAAACCTTGTTGTGGGGTAGCATTGTTCCATTTAGACTGGTTCCATTGTTAAAAGTACCCTGTTAGTTTGCGTGTTTATAGGGCAGTTTTGTAGTGGAGACTCAATAGTCAAAGACCAAGACCGAGACCGAGACCTCAATGTCCCAGACCAAGGGCCTTTCTCAAACCTCGGCTCAGGCTTACGCGCTGCCTACGTAGTGGAAACGCAGCCAGGCCTTTAAACTGCTTTTTGGGAGCAGCACCTACTGCACAAAGTGTTTCGAATATCAGCAGACAGAGCCTGATGTCGATTTTGCCAAACTCTTCCTAACTCAGATTGATCTTATGACTTAGGAAGAGTTAAGTTCCATATCCAAAGACGTAGGACACATTGAACCCATCCTAAGTTAGGACGGGTTACTCGTCCTAACACGATATAGGATTAATCCTAGCGTTTCAGGAAATCGGCTGCAGAAGCTTAAGCCAGAGCCCAAACCAAAGTTTTAAGAAAGGCCCCAGAAACCACGACAAGGTGTACGGTCCCCAAACTCCAAAAAGTACCAACCATGGTCAGCAGCGCTAAGCCAGATCCTATATTCAGCATCAGAGGTACAAAGTCAAACTTTCTTGCAGTGCCTGTAACAATGATCTTAAAGAGAATACCATAGGCCTTGTATAATGTACGTGAATCAGCACCTCCAGTGTCCTGGTAGTAGTGGGAATATCTGCAAACACAAAAAGACCATGGAACGAGAAAATAGAATTAGCGGTTGCAAACTGCATACCAAACAAAATTACCAATGGTATAAATGGAAAAAATATTGCCCGACGATAAACCCTAGCAGAGTCTCACTTGGAGGCTAACTCCATCCTAACTCCATTTTCCTCCGGGAAATATTTTGTTTGCGAAATCAAGAAGATTCAGCAATGTTTTCAGGAGAGTCAGGAGAGTCAAGTAAATCCATTGTAGATGCTACATGGTTTTTGTGAAATTGTCTTACTCATTTCTCAAAACTACAGCACCTCGGCGAGTAATAATTCAAGGGAAATTTTCTGCCATCATTATTATTAAATCATGTTAGTTTAATGTAAGTCTGTGGATGTTTGTGTGATACGAAAAGAACCCAAACCCTTTAAAGTAAATACCAGCATATAGCACACCTTCAGCAATTGAAATAAAGGGCAACCCTGCCTTGATTTGGCTGCAATGACGCTGTAATGGGTTCTGGTTTGACAGACTTACCTGAAGTTATAGCCCTTTGCCAGTTTGGCATCCTTATTATCCAGTCTTGCAAATGTATAAACAGGACGACATTCTTTCTGACTATAATCCAAATTACAATCCCAGTTGATAGAGATTGCTACAACTCCTCCCTGATGTAAAAAATAAAACAAATTATATAATAATTCATAATACAAATTTGTTATTTTTATCTTACCCTTACACCGATATGAGTAAGCACTGTAAACTCGGTGTTTTCCCCTAGTTCCATAAAACAAACAGGCAAATCACTCGGGTTGGATCCTAACAAACGACCTTTGCATTGCTAGAGCAGATGTCTTACCACTAGACCAATGCGCTAGCCCGATGGCTAGAGGCAGGACGAATTCTAATTGCAATTACCCGTACACCGATAAAAGCACTGTATATTCATTACTTTCCGGAGTTCTGTAATACCCATTTGCTAGAGCAGATGTCTTACCACTAGACCGCCAAGCTAGACTGGTGGCTAGAGGCATGTTCAATCCTATGTGTTAGCAGCGGGTACTGAAAACAAATTTTGAAAGTTAAGCATCCCTACTCAAAGCTGAGGAGCTGAATTGCGAAGGATACGGTTACAACACAAAACATGAACTGGACTAATTTGTCAGTTCTTTCAATCCGTAAAATACTTTTAAAGGCAGTGGACACTATTGGTAAATACTCAAAATAATTATTAGCATAAAATCTTACTTGGTAACAAATAATGGGGAGAGGTTGATAGTACACAACATTGTGAGAAACGGCTCCCTCTGAGGTAACGTAGTTTTCGAGAAAGAAGTAATTTTCCGCGAACTTGATTTTGAGACCTCAGGTTTGGAATTTGAGGTCTCGAAATCAAGCATCTGAAAGCACACATTTCCGTGTGACAAGGGTGTTTTTTCTTTCATTACTATCTCGCAACTACATTGACTGATTGAGCTTAAATTTTCACAGGTTTATTATTTTATGCATATATGTTGAGATACACAAAGTGAGAAGACTGGTCTTTGACAATTACCTATAGTGTCCAGTGTCTTTAAGTACTCACACTATACGCCATTGTTTTAAAGTCCTCCCCCGTCTCATGGACGATGTCTCCCAACCTGAAGATCGGACAGTATGGATCTGTATGGCTGTTGTACTTACACTTCTGAAGATAAGTTTTATTGGAACTTTCAAGAATATTTCTCCTGCAAAAGAAACGTCAATACAAAATGTTAAAGGAATGTTACAGAATTGGTAAGAAACAAAAAAATCGTGAAGATCACAGATTAACATAAAACTTACACGGTCTATAGTAGAACACATTCCATGAAATATCATTGTCTGAAATGTCATATTAGTTGAGAAATAAATAATCTTATTTCGTGTTTGGAGTTTATCGCTCAGTGAGCGTTTTATTCATTTTTCTTTTTGCATCGATGCCATGCAAAAATGTGTTATCGGTTTTTCACTATTAATTCGTAACCCAGATGGTCGATCGATCTCAAATTTCTACAGGCTTTTCAGTTTATGCATATGTTGGATTACATAAAGTACTTACACTACCAGCAACTGTTTGGTTAGCAAAAACCAATTCTGTCATGTTCCTTTAAAACCAATGAGACATAAAGCAAACAAATGACCAAACTAACAATCAAGCTGTACTAAATTTCCAATGGATGGGTCATCAGAGCGTGGGTTTGAATCCCTGTCATGGCCCTCATTACATGAATTTCCCATAACCAGAATCTCCAAATACTGATGAGTACTTACTTTGAGAAATTGAACTTTGGATACGTAGCCGTGTTCTTAATGAGAACAGTGAAGTCTCGAGCATCATTCAGCACCGGCTCACTCTGCCTGTAAATCAATTAGGATAATTTCACAATTTCATATTGTTACCACCCTTCTTTGCCTTCACCTTTTTTCCCCGACAGATATCCCCCTTAAATTACTCCCTCGTCCCATCTTCAAATTCTTCAAGTCTTTTGAGTTTCCGACCTCTGACGATTAAAATCAGCCCCTTATCTCTACCCCTAGCCTACCCCTTGTTTTCTTTTGTAAACAAAAACATTAATCTTCACATTCTCTACACAGGGAGTCTGTTGTCGGTTTCACCAAACTCTTCCCAACTTAGATTAATCTTAGCACTTAGGACGAGTTTCGTATGCATAAACGTTAGGACACATTAAACCAATACTAAGTTAGGACGGGTTACTCGTTCTAACTTTAGATTCATGAAATCGGTTGTTGGGTTCTTTTCTCTATAACTGTAAAATATAAAGAGCTGGCCAGTGGACTTACGTTGGGTTTACGTCATACTCCACTGGACACCAGGCAAAGATCTCACATGTATGAGTTGTGCTACCATTTGGGAATGTGAAGTTACCACACTCCCCAGTTTGGACTCCTGCAGCATTGGAAAACACATCAAAAATAAAACATATCATTACATAAACTGTACTGATAAAAGCAGTAACTTTTTTTATTAAAATTGTTTTTTTCACAGGACTTGGGAAAGTACTGAGTATACAGTGCTACATTGGTGTATATGGGTAAAAACCAAAAATTAATATTCTTTATCCCAGATGCAAATTTAACATCTATTATAAAAAATATATAAAAAAAATAAAAATATATATATATTATAATATTATTATCTTCTTCACAAGTTGGTTGTATGGGTGTCTCAACTGAAAACTAGAGGATGGGAATAAAATTTCTGTCAGCTTTTTCACAAGTCCATACTTCAAACAAAAAACAACAAAACAAAACAGGGACACCAAAGGCGATTGCCTCCATGCCCCCTGGTCTGGTCATTGCCTTTGTGCCCTTGAAATGCATCAGTAGAAATTTAGGTTGCCCTTTACCAATGATAAAGTGCTCTGGTACCCTTGCCATTTTAAAAACGAAGCATCCAGGCCTGGAGACACTTTCTAACACTGAACTATCCAACCCCAAAGAAATTCACATGCGTACTTCTCGGGTGGGATTCGAACCCACAACCTGTCCCATTCTAGAGCAAATGTCTTACCAACTAGGCCATCAAGATTGCCCGGAAGCTAAGGAATAATGAATCCTATATTTTAGCAGGGGCTACCGCAGCGATTTAAGATTTACAGAACTCGGGAAGGTACCGAGTATACAGTGCTTACACACATCGGTGTATAAGGGTAAAATCAAATTATACTCACTTGAGTCACCAATAAGAATACATTTTTGTTTAGATGAGATTCGTCTTATTTCATACTTTACCATTTCCGTTGGGAACTGGAACTCCCTTTTGGCATTGTTGGGCAGATGGCGAACAACTAACATTGAACATATCTGGATCCTACAAAGAACCAACAAAGAACCACGATTATTGAGGTTTTATACCTACATCAATGTGTGATAAGTCATCAGTGCTATACTTAGTTGATTTCACAACTGGGCCCAATTTCATTGCTCTGCTTACCGTAAGCAAAGAAAAGACGCTTGTGGAAGTAGGGAATTCTGTGCTTACATCAAGCGTATTTCACGGGTTAGCATGAAATTTTGGCTTGTGCTTGCACCTAAGCGGAGAAGGGTGATTGTAAGCACAGAATTCATTCGGCGGTCGAGAACCATGAAATTGGGGCACAACTGTTTTTCATCCTACAAAGAAACGAACTGCTAAAACTTGATAATAAATAGTAGTTTGCAAACGAAATGAATTCTTACCTCAGCACATTTTCCTCTTTTTTGGTTGGGCGTAATAATCATGTTGGTCATCACAAAAAAAGCATCAGATTGCTGAGGGGACAAAACACAAACAATCACAAAATTACAGACCAGTTCAAGCAGGCTTTTCTAAACACTTTACTTCAGTCACCGACTGTTGTTGAGTTTAAACCATGACTAAACAAAGTTTTTATATAATAGTGAGAATTTACCTCTTTCTCAAAAACTACATTACTTCAGAGGGAGCTGTTTCTCACAATAGGTTTTACTATCAACAGCTCTCCATTGCTTGTAATCAGGTAAGTTTTTGTACTAACAATTATTTGGTGTAGTTACCGGTAGTATCCAGTACCTTAAATAGCTTTATTGTTTAGCATTAGGTCCGAGTGCTATTACCTGGGGAGGTATGACATAGTCTGAAACATCCCATATCCTATTGTATGGAGCAGTCTCGTTTTCATCGATGTTTAGATCTGGTAGGCCGCTGATGTTGGTATAGGAGACACCCTTCATCTTGGATGTGACGGAACTTACAACAATATCCGTTGACTGGTATCCTTTCTTGTAAACAATGGCATACCTGAAAAATGAAATTGTATCAAGTGTTAAATGTTTTGTAAAATATTATCCCCTACTAAGTGTTCCAATACATTTACATGGGTAGGGTGACATGGCTGAGTTGTTTTTTAAAGCATCAAATTCAAGTTCAGGGCCCAATTTCATAGAGCTGCTAAGCACGAAAATTTGCTAAGCATGAAATTTCTTCCTTGAAAAAAACAAGATTACCAACCAAATTTCCATTTCTTGCTTATCGCTACTGGTGTTCAGCCATTGTATGCTTATCCTGAAAACCATATGGAAATTTGTTTGGTAATCCTGTTTTTATCAAGGCAACAATTGCATGCTAAGTAAAGTTGTGTGCTTAGCAGCTCTATGAAATTGGGCCCTGGTGGTTAAGTCACCGTAGTGTGGGTTCAAATCCCGGTCATGACACTTGTCCTTGAGCAAGATGTTTTATTGCTTCTCTTCAACGGGGGTAAAAATGGGTACCTGTGGGGCATTTAGAGGGTGTAAGGGTTAAACCAAATTAGTATTCCTTTTCTCCGAATCCGATGCCAATTCAACATTTATAATTAACCTAACACTTCCATGAGTAAATACTCACCCAATGATGTAGCCAATGATGGCAAGCTGCATAAGACGATTTAGGAATCCAATCTTCTTATTCTTGATGTGAACAATCTTCTGGGTGTCATACTCGAAGGCCGCATTAACAAGAAGCATCGGTATCGACGTGGACGATTCCCCTTCATATTCAGTCTCCCCTGCCATGATTCAACGTTTAGTAATCTACATAGGAGAAGAATCTGTGTTGAAATGGAATGTAATATTAGGTTAGTTCAAATTCTTGTAATTCTTTCTATTTACTACTAGAAGTAGAACTATGAGGTATTCGTTAGTGGAAACAATAGCAGAACGAACCTCAAAGTTTTAGAAGTAGCCAGGCCACAGAGGTCATGGCCTTCGTTGCCCCTTGGTCTTGGCCTTGGTCAGGTTAGTGCCCCTCAAAGTCCCCTAGTTGGGACGGTTGTCAAGTTGCGAAGAAACACTCCTATACTCACACACACAAACAGCGACAGTGAAACTTAAGACACTGACGACAGTAAGTGAGTATAGTTTAGGAAACTGGAAGTTCAATTTCCTTGTTTGTTTGTGTACACACAAACAATTGCACATGTGCAATTATGATTGGATGGCACTTGTTCTAGTACCTAGTACTCACTAGGTAGTACAGTACAGAGTCTAACCCGTATTTCCGTTATTTATGTAATAGCACCAATTCGCGCCGGCCGTTGCTCGATTTTATTTTCCGTGCATAGCTAGAAGTTCCTGCCATGGCACGAATTGAAAACTACGGTAGCTAATGCAGCCAAAACGCATTACCTACGGGACTTTTAACGTGTCTAAAAATGATCTACGCACAAAGACTCCTTAAGTTGGAGGATTTTTTTTAATTTCTACCGACAGGTGCTAATTTTATTATTGTATAGTCGTTCTCGTAGTTTCGCTGACATTTTCAATGGAAAATAAATTGCTGAATAAATCAAGTTTGGGAACATTAGAGAAAAAGTCATGATATTCAGTTAACTTTTAAAAAAACTTTTAATGACTTGGCAACTAATTTATTTCAAACCTAGATAGTCTGTCTCCACATGTTGTTTTCATTGACGCAGCGCTGTAAGTGTAACAACATGGCGGACGCTGAGAAGACCGGTGCGTACAAATTCTGACAATTCTATGAAAAACGACAATGCACTAGGAATTACGGGTTAGACTCTGTACTGTAGTAGTAGTACGCTATAGCACGACTCACCATGGAGCAAGTGCTCCATGGACTTACGAACAGTAATAACATACATTGTAGGTGTTGGTATAGTGCAAGCAAGAAGCATTCTGATTCTGAAAAATGGTGGAAGGAAGAATCCATAATAATAATATAAAATAGACTGTTGACTTGTAAAGGGGATGATGCTGGTATCATCATGGAAGAAGAAATAGACTCTATTGCAAGTTCCCCAACTCAACGGTATCATTAACAAGTTTTGAAAATAACACAGATCGGTATCTAGCGCACTGCGGAATAAATTAGATTTATTGGGTCCTACTACTTGCCGTCAACTCGCCGTCAACTCACTTGCGCCGTCAACTCGCCGTCAACTCCACCAATATACATTTAAAACCCACAAAAGAAGCATAGAACTGTAAAGTATCAGCTCAAAGAGAATTCGCGAAAGTTTTAGGTCATATTTCGGAATAAAAATTGAGTTTTTTTCTCGTGAAAAAAACTATCTCGAAACAGCAAAACCGTCGGCCGCCATCTTGCTTTTTCACATTGATTAGTCTTGGCCCAAGGCCAAGATGTCAATGATTGGTACTTTTTTTCTATCAACACAAAGTCGTTTTTGTGAATGAATTTTTACCGAAAACCATGAGAAAAATGTAGTTTAGCCCAGACTTAACACTTCCGTGTCCCATTTATAAATTTTTCATGTAAATTTAATGAGCTGACGGCACGAAAATGAGTGGACGGCGAGTTGACGGCAAGTCGGCGAGTTGACGGCAAGTAGTAAGTAGGACCGGATTTATTCCTCCATGGTTGACAACACCAAGGAAGTAAAGTTAATTTTCCGTCCGAGTAACTAATTTATAAAATAATGCCATTAAAAAACAACCGGTCAGTAGTGTACAGAAAGAGCGTACAGCCGGTGTATGTGTGTCGTGTCTTGAGTAGGCACTACTTTCTTAGCATGCTTTAGCCCAACCTAGTCCACTCCTCAAGTCACACCCCCAAAACT
Organism: Asterias rubens; assembly: GCF_902459465.1. Taxonomy (NCBI): domain Eukaryota; kingdom Metazoa; phylum Echinodermata; class Asteroidea; order Forcipulatida; family Asteriidae; genus Asterias; species Asterias rubens. The sequence goes on along the minus strand of NC_047066.1, from coordinate 11,195,135 downwards.
TTCTAATTGTTTACAACTACTTACCCGACAAGAAGATTCGTTCTCTCTCAATAATGCACAGTCGAATCTCGATTCATCACGTGTGTGTGGTCCTCCTTCGGTAGTCCAAAGCGCGCCCTCTATCAACAAAGACACACTTATTTCGAAAGTATAGGGATAAGCTCAACATAATCTTAAAAAACTTTGCCTTGTTCTGAATTTTCACATAATTATCTTTTGTAAACAACTCGTTTTAAACTTGCTTTCACAACCTGGAAAGTTGAAGCAATTTAGTACAAAATGTAGCAACAAATTGTTCTAAAGAGGCCATGGTTGTGGTTTTACCATCTATATCTGCAGCCATGACAAGACGGGTGGAGGGATCCCAAAGAAAAATGAAACACAATTTTTATTTCAATTTGTGCTTGATTAAAAATGACCACATTCTTTAATGCAATTTTCTCGGTACATACAGCAACTTGGTGTTAAGTGACCATATTAATAATTTCAAAAATTTAGTTAAAAGTGATATATGCTTCTTGTGACCTTGTCAAGTCAAAAAACTTGAAAACAGTAACAGGGAAACACTATAGTAAATCTTACTATAACATTCTATAACATTCCCATTATCTATATCTATATCTGCAGCCATGACAAGACGGGTGGAGGGATCCCAAAGAAAAATGAAACACAATTTTTATTTCAATTTGTGCTTGATTAAAAATGACCACATTCTTTAATGCAATTTTCTCGGTACATACAGCAACTTGGTGTTAAGTGACCATATTAATAATTTCAAAAACTTAGTTAAAAGTGATATATGCTTCTTGTGACCTTGTCAAGTCAAAAAACTTGAAAACAGTAACAGGGAAACACTATAGTAAATCTTACTATAACATCCCCATTATCTAATGACCCTGATGTTAAAAGTTTCTTTGTGCAAATCTCCAAAGTTCTTTTCCTTTAAAGAAGATGTGTAAGATAATGTTTGGGGGCAGATTCTTTTTTTTACAGATTGGAGGTATTAAGTTTTCATAATAAAGGCATTACATAAAACAAATCGGCCAATGATACATGTAAGTGGCCGACTTGTTAATCAAAATTCATGATTTAAACAATATTTCATTGAGGTGTTGCATAGATTTATTTCAAAAATTTGTAATGAATTTTTTTTTCCTAATTCCAAATAGAGATATCGCTAACAAATATTTCAAAATTTCGTTTTGATGAGCTTGGAGCTGCTTGAACATCAAAAAAAAAAAAAATGTGTGTGAAGATTTTTTTAATAATTCCTACTTACATTACTACTCCAAAATTTAACTTCATTAAAATATTTTCATTCAATTTAGCCAGATAAATTTTTATTTAAGATTGCACATTTTTTCCTTGATACAAATTAGAATGATTTCAGGGTATAAATTTAATAACAATGTTAAAATTAAAAATGAGTTACATAACATTATTTTTTGCACTTGACAGCTGCAACGGAAATTGTGACATCTTTGAGTGAAGGTGAATATCCTACATCTTGAAAGTTAAAGTGTTCTTAAATGTGACAAATTAATTGAAATTCTACATAGTGAAGACTTCCCAAATTCATTTCCCTTGGAAATGTGCAAAACAAATTGGAAACAAAAATGTATCCCAGCTCTTTATTACCCTAGAGTTCTTCCTTAGAGTTAATGAAAGCCCTAAATGACGACAGAATATTCAACTTGGCTTCAAAAGTCTTTTTCTTTGCATCACTGACTTTCTCTTTCAGCAATTTCTTGACCCGCTCAATCTCCAAGATCACAAACTCTTTCCCCTTCTCCAGAATCTTTCTCATCACTTTGATGTAAATCTCTGCAGATTTCTTCTCGTCCTGCAACTCTAATTTCTCTTTTTCTTCTGCTGCCTTCTCAAGAAGCAAATTCTGCTTCATCTCGTCTCCGTTGACGAACTCCTTGACTATATTATCAAAGCTTTCAATGCAGCTCTCTCGACCAATCCAAAGGCCGGAATGTTCCTGAACAAAATCCAAGATGCTCGAGCTGATTATTTCTCCGATGTAGCTGATTGGCTCTTTCTTTCCTTGGAGGAAAAGTTTGTAAGTGGGTCGCTCTTCTTTGAGGATGTTGAAGCGTTCTGCTAAGTCACCATTTTCCTTACTTCCAAAATCTGTAATGACATGATTTGGAAAAATAAAGCATTTATTTTGCATTTTTAAATCAAAGCCCCTTCGTCAAGTCTTCATTTCTGCTAGAATGAAAACCTTAACTCCGTAGTAGGAGTAAATGTAATCTGTTTATGCAGCACTGGCAGCCATATTAAAATGAGCAAAATGGTTGATATTAACTTCAGTTGCAATCCCAACAAAACCATCTGCAAACTTGAAAATAGCCACATTTTCTTTTACTATTTGAGAGGCCGTTCAGGATGATAACAAATTTGTGTTTTATCCATTTATCTTGCAAAAAGTTTTGAAGGACTCTTTTAGTTTTAAATCATGAAGGGTTAGGCAAAAAAAAAAAAATACCAGTTGACCGCCCCGCCCACATCCTTTTTGGGGGTCGCATCCTTTTTTCGAACACTTGTAACCGTCGGTTTCATAAAACAATTATTAGTGAATGCCTACCAGTACCAGCAAATCTGTTATCCGACCCTGTTAGTGTTAGTGTTAACACAGGTCATCATGCAACTAATTATAAATAAGTTTGCGGTTGATTCAAACTGAAGAATTGGTGGCCTGTTTGATTTGAAATACTTTTAGCGGCCATCTTGAATAAAAATAGTACATAGTAAATAGTAAGGCCCTCATCCTCCTCTTTTTTGAAAAATCCGGACGATCAACTAGTATTTTTTATTATTTGGCCTTTGTATTCACCTTGTATTCCAACCTCAGCAATGAGTAATTCAGGCTGAGAACTCCCACCAGACGCTATCTTCTTATACTCTCCCTGCTTCTCTCCATGCGGATAGTTCTCATCAAACTTGACTAAGACCGCTTTGAATTTACCAATTACCTGAATCAAGATGAAATGTAGAAACTCAATTTTCGTTATAAAACAGTTTGTGCTTCATGGATTATATTTTATTCAAGATCATGGTAGCCCCACCTATGGGCTATGTGGCCGAACTCTCTCTGAATCTTGGAGAGAGTTGGTCACACAGGTGGGGCTACATATGTGGCCAAACGGTTTAAAGACACTGGACACTATTAGTGACTGTCAAAGACCAGTCTTCCCACTTGGTGTTTCTCAACATGTGAATAAAATAACAAACCTGTGAAAATTTGAACTCAATTGGTTGTCGAAGTTGTGAGATAATAAAGAAAGAAAAAACACCCTTGTCACACGAAGTTGTGTGCTTTCAGATGCTTGATTCGAGACCTCAAATTCTAAACCTGAGGTCTCGCAATCAAATTCGCGGAAAATTACTTCTTTCTCGAAAACTACATCCCTTCAAAGGGAGCCGTTTCTCGCAATGGTTTATACTACCAACCTCTCCCCTCCCTATAATAACTTGTTACAAAGTAAGGTTTTATGCTAATAATTATTTTGAGTAATTATCAATAGTGTCTACTGCCTTTAATGCACTGGACTCAATTCATTGGTAATTCTGATCAGCCGAGTGCGGGTTTGAATCCTGTGTCCCTAAGTCCGTTTATAATTGCAAGAGCAAGCAGTAGGCTACTTCTTCATCCTTGGCTTTTCTTTTGATGGGACGTAAAGCTGTAGGAGGTCCCGCTTGTTGTTGTAATTTGTATACAAAAAAAATGTTATTATAAAAATACAAAATTTAAGCTCGAAAGAGAACAGTCACTCAGAGTCAGACAGACAGTGCACTGCCCTGGGGCACTGAGCTGTTAATTAAGATATTATATAATAAGCATGTGTGTTTCTGCTGGCATCAATGCATTACACCAAGCTGCCTGCTGGCAAAATATCATTTCATTTCATTCATTTCAGATACATGTATTTCATGTCAACGTCATCAATAACATTGTTCAGAAAACATTTAATAACTTGTACCAAGGAAAACTTAATCCAGTTAATAACAAAAAATTGAAAATAGCTTGACGTTAACAAACATGTCATAGCCGATTGTAGGAAAAAGAAGCAAAAGCTTTGTTTCCCTCTTCCTTAAAGACAGGGACAATATCCACCGCAGTACCCAGTTTTAATAAGAATTGATAGATAATAACGCGGATAACTTTTCGTATGGCGCCACCACTTTTTCACTCATTTTTACAAAAAGGGATATATATCAATCAGGTAAATTAGATACCATATTATTTTATTTCGAATGAAAAAGTGGTGGCGCCATACGGAAACTTTTCCAATAACGCTGATACAAATGTTGTTACAATATGGCATGCTTTGATTGGACAATCCCAAAGGGAATGACAAAAAATGATTCACATGTATTGTACATGATGTAGGTCTATTTGATTTGTACCAAAATTAGTTGGGCGATCGACGGAAAATGTTTACCTTGTCAAATGTAAGTGAATCAAGCGCCACAGAGCCTTGAAAGCCGAAGGAGTTCACCAATCCAATACTAAATACCAAAACTGAAAGAATAAGGGAAAAAACATAAACATTTGGAGCCATTTCCATATTCAATGCGAGCACGACGATGTGTTTCTTGAATTTGTGTTGTAGTCCTGTTTTGATTTTTAATTCAGACTGGCGGCACACAGTGCACTCACTACATTCGTACATTAAGGCGTCTGGAGAGCAGACGTCGATGGATAAAAAATGAACAGTCGTAGACTTTCAATTTGAAAGTATACGACTGTTCATTTTTTATCCCCTTAGTTTTTAACTCTCAAATAGCTGTTATAACAAAATTTCGCTCAAAGTGGTAGTGTTGACACCATTAAATAAACCAAAGCAATCCAGCAACTAATAGTAGGCCCTACCTAGCAGTACCCATATATTAAGTTAATTGTAGCATCTAGTTTTAGAACTTTGGATGTGGTCCCTTACACGTGTGTAAGGTCATGACCTCACCAACATTTGGCAAAATCATAACATCGGATAGCCGTGATGGCCGCCAAATGGCATGTGGGTTGCTGATTAAAAGTTCGTAAAAGGTAAAACACCAGACCGCTTAATTTTTGTTTAAGATGGTTTTATGGATCACATTTTGGTGCCCACATTTTACTTGATCATGTTAACCTTTATTTAACGAAACTGTCGTTCACAAAATCCAATCAACATAACATAATGAAATGAAACGTTTTTGGAATTTGGGTTTCGACTTTTGTCTGTTTATGGTTTGTCATGTTTGTATTTCATTTGTAAACTTGGTAATTTTTTGTGAATCCACGCTGAATCATACATGTTTTAATATTTGTATTGATGTACGCATCAAACAGCGGACAACCGCAGCATGCGTGATATAATAAAGCCAGTCAATATCTCTCCTTATTACTTAGCAAAGTTGCCCCTGCAGTGCAAAGTCACCTCCCACAACACGCCCCTCCCCTTATATATAGATTATTAATACTGCATGTGTATCAACATGTATAGTCACAGTGGCATTCTCCACGTACTCTATGGCCATGGGTGCGTTCGATAAGCTTCCCTGGGTGTACCCCGCAGTCCTCACTCGGGTGAGCCCCTCTCACTAACTATACTGGTTCAATCAATTTTGGAATCGCAAATCTCTCTTTTTTTTCTCTTTTTTTAGCCAAATTTAGGCTCGAATTTTTGAGATTGCGGAGTGGATTTTCTGTCGTCCCATGGACAATGAGAGTTCAAAGGACACATGAGCCTAATTTTGGCCGTGAGAGTAGACGTCTATGAGGTTACGAGAGACGATAGCGGAACGAAACCGAAATAGTTCTAGGTGACCCACTGCATCTTACCTGAATTCAGGTTATGTGTTAATTAGCCTACAGGGATATTTCAACAAATACTCTATCAATCCATCTTGCCGACCGATGGGAGGATGAAGGTTCACTATGTCTCAACTAGATTATTAAAAAGAGAAGTTGTGGTTCCTGGATGTAAACAATAGGCCCTAATGTTTGCGTGACCAGGGAATTTTTCTCTGGAGGGTTTTCTTTAATGCATTATGATTTATTTTTAAGTTTAAATACTCTCATGTCTGCTGTAATCTAAATTCAGTCTGTTTTGTTTCAGATCAAAATGAAAAAAACAATGTACCGACTGACCACCTTCAACAAATAGATTCAGCCTTTATGTACATATATGTAGTCTCCGTACAAGCCGTGACAATGCCAGTCTGGCTCAAACCGCAATAAATCAACATAGGACTCAGGGGCATCGGAGAGAATTGACTGGAATATGAAGCTGTGGGTCCATCAGAAAAGCTTTAGTGGTGAGTAATCAATGGATTTCTCTGTTTTGGAAGAAAACTGCAATGTCTTTCTCTAGTATGTCCCCTATTTCAAATAGCATTTGTATTGTTACATTGACAGCACTGGTCATTGTCAGTGCTGATACAGTATATTGTCGCATCAAAAGAGTTGCTCACTGAAATGGCGTCTGTGAATACTTCATGTTTCAGCCAGAGTTGCTCATTTTGTGCCTGTGGGCTGTACACAACTTTGCAAGTTTTGTATCCCCATTTGTATCTTTCACTCAATTGCAAAATAATAATAATAATAATAATAATAATAATAATAATAATAATAATAATAATAATAACACAGCATTTTTAAAGGTGCGCTAAATCTGGTGAAAAACCATTCAAAGGCGCCGGTCAAGATGGAAAGATGGAAAATTCTCAAGTGTTGGGAAAGCAAGTGTGAACAGGTGTGTCTTGAGTTGCTGCTGAAAGATGGAGATGTTAAATGTATTTCCCTGAGGTTTTCAGGGAGTGAATTCCAGAGCCTGGGTGCTGTAATGAAAAACCTCCTGTCCCCATTGCTGGCTAGACGAGACCGGGGAACAAGGAGCATGTTGCTGGTGAAAATACCCTGTAACTTTGGTAGCCACTGCTAGTGATGCACCCAGTATGTCCAGTTGGGAGACTCTGATTGGTTGGCTTGGGTGGGCTGGTAGATGGATTGGGGCGATCGTTGGCTGCAGGCTCCCTCTTAGGTCCTGTTGGTTTTTTGTTAAACATTTTCAATTTAGTTTATTAAAATAAGTTGGAGTTTTATTCCTTTCAGAGGAGGAGCTCATTTTGAACCCAAAGGAGTTCCCCGGCATAAAAGTGGGTGATATCTTGGAGATTTTTCACCCGGATGAAAAGAACAGGTGAGTTGTAGCATGATTACAAATTTGAAACAAACAAACAAAGAAACAAACCAACACACTGCGTCTTCTAAAAAGATGGTTTCTAAGATGGTTTTTATCGTCCTCGTTGGTTGATGGTCGATTCTGAAAGGCGACTTCACAACGTGTTTGATTTACTCAGATGTCATCCTTTTGGGTGAAAAGATTCACACCAGTGTACTTAAAAAACTGTTAAAGTCCTCTTCCTCTTCATGTTCAAGTGGACGTTCACAATTTATTCTTTAGAAGTAAGGATTTGGTGATAGGGTGTCCAAGTTCTAAATCTGAGGTCTTGAAATCAATCTCTTGGAAAATTACTTCCTTCTCGAAAACTTAAGTTACTTCAGAGGGAGGACTAAAGAAAGATTCAATTCTTTTGAAAACTTTCAGTTGCACCAAATCATTATTTTCTTCAACCTAATTTTCCCTCTTACATTGTGCATGTAGCTTGTCAATGTTAGGTCCTGTTAGATTTTTTTATTTCTCATCCCCTGTCTGTCTTATCTCAAGTTCGGACAAGTAACTAGTCCAAACTTACGACTAGCCGTAAGTTTCTCGTACGAAGGTCCTAAGATCTTTGTGAAATCGACTCTGTAATTATCTTGTTTTCAAAAGACATTGAACGTTGATACAATTATTGGAGCTATACAAGACACAGTGAGCTTTTGTGACTGCTCAGTGTAAACCTAAACAGGTCTAGCTTGGCTGCCTACAAATTGTAGCTGAGCTCGATCTCTTTGTACATAATACAGAGATGCAAAGTCCAGGGGCCAGCTATGGGTGAGATTTTTCATAGCTCACCACCACCCCCCCCAACAACATTTAGTTGTATGGCTGGAGATTATCAAATGGAATCAATTAATATTTATTATGAAAACTGGAAGATTGTTATATTATGAATGACGAATACTTAATTATATTGTCTATAAACATATCAAATATTACTTCAAAAAACACTAAATCAAATCAAATTATGAAAACTTCAAACTTCAAGTTTTTTAGATGGAAATATTTCTCTTGATCAATTGTGGTGGTATGGGTTCAATTTAATTTTTAGTATTTGTTCTGAAATAATTTTGCATTGTAATTTGTCTTAAAAAAATGGGTGCATGAAGGTTTTTTTCCTAAAAATGAAATAACCTAGAATCCACCTTTTTTTCAATAGCCATCTCCTGTTACAAGTAAACACATTGAAAGATGTAGAGCTACCACAGAAGGGTAAGTTTAACAAACACACAAAAAGATGAATTTTCTATAAAATAGCTAAGTTAAGTTTTACCATTAAAGGAAGTGGACAGTATTGGTAATTACTCAAACAAATTATTAGCACAAAATCTCACTTCGTACTGAGTAATGGGGAGAGGTTGATAGTAAAACATTGTGAGAAATGGCTCCCTCTGAAGTGACGTAGTTTTCGAGAAAGATTTGAGGTCATGAAATCAAGCATCTGAAAGCACGCCATTTCGTGTGACCAGGGTGTTTTTTCTTTCGTTATCATCTCGCAACTTCGACAACCAATTGACATGATTGAGCTCAAGTTTTCACAGATTTGTTGTTTTGTGCAATATGTTGAGATACAACAAGTGAGAAGACTGGTCTTTGACAATACCAATAGTGTCCACTGTCTTTAAACTAAAGATAACAATATATATATATTTTTTTTTAGGCATAAAAATAATGTTTCAATACAAAGAAAAGATGATGAAACAAAATGTTGTAGTAGACCTACTTTTTTTGCTGGGATGTTTTCTTTTTATTTAAAGAACAATAACCAACACTTTCCAAGTTTTTCTGGGTCTTCAACCTAAGACATTTTGGCCCAAGAGAGGGCAGTGTTTCTGTGTTAGTGACACTGCCCCATCACTGTGACATTATGGTCGTGTCATGGCCGAGCGGTTAAGGGCACGGGATTCAAGCTCTGGTGTTTGATCAGCAGAGCGTGGGTTTGAATCCCGGTCGTGACACTTGCTACCTAAAATTGGGGAAGTTGTGCTTTCTGCTCTATCAGCTAGGCTTTGGACTGATGGCAACCCAAGCCTACATCCGGATGGACTGTTTCAGCCCACACCTTGAAGTGGCCTTCAGGCCTTGTGTGTCTGGCAACTTGCATATAAAAATAAAAAAAATAAAATAAAAAATATATATTGTTTTTTCCCAAAGCACTTCTGTTGGTTTTTGTATACACCAGTGGTTTAAGTTATTAAAGTTTCCAAGACTAGGATTTCAAGACTAGGTACTATTACAGTCATCAAGATTTGTTGTACATTACCCCACTTTCACAATTCGTCTTAAAATTCAAAAAACAGCAACAACTTCATATTAAGTTGTTATTAATTGTTGTTTAAATAATTTCATAATTTAAAGGCAGTGGACACTATTGGTAATTACTCAAAATAATTATTAGCATAAAACCTTTCTTGGTCACGAGTAATGGGGAGAGGTCGATGGTATAAAACATTTTGAGAAACGGCTCCCTCTGAAGTGCCATAGTTTTCGAGAAAGAAGTAATTTTCCACGAATTTGATTTAGAGACCTCAGATTTAGAACTTGAGGTCTCGAAATCAACCATCTAAACGCACACAACTTCATGTGACAAGGGTGTTTTTTCTTTCATTATTATCTCGTAAGTTCGATGACTGATTGAGCTCAAGTTTTCACAGGTTTGATATTTTATGCATATGTGGAGATACATCAACTGTGAAGCCTAGTCTTTGACAATTACCAATAGTGTCCACTGCCTTTAACAATCATGCATAAAAAATGCCTTTAAAAAACAGATCAATAACCTTCAGAATTTATGATTTTTGTTTTTTAATAGAGATTATCAGCGTGGATCAGACGATAGCTAACCTGTTCCAACTGAGAGCCTACAAAGATGTTGAGGTTTGCCGTGTGTCGTCAGTTCAAGATGTTGGTCTGGATCTTGTGGAGTTGGTCTTTAAAGATCAGTACATCAGTCGCAGTGACATGTGGCGACTCAAGAACAGCCTGGTAGGAAAAATAGTAGTACAGTAGAGGAACTCCTCAGATTACCTTATTACTTCTGCGTAAGGGGAGGGAGGAAGTGTCGTGGCCGAGCAGTTGTTATAAGAGCACAGAAATCAAGCTCTGCTGTATCTGATCAGCAGAGTGTTGGTTCGAGACACGGTTGTGACACTTGTGTCCTAGGATGGGACGTAAAGCTGAGGGCCTTGTGTGTTGTTTTAAAAACTATTGCTCGCATAAAAGATGGTAAAGACCCCATTACACACCTATTTCTAATACTACATGTAGCACTAGGACATTCATCAGTCTGTCTGTCTTTGTTTGTCCTTTGTTCTTGCGTTTCTTCCACATGACAAATTTTATAAAGCTGATTGGCATATCAGTTTGCTTAGCATGGGAAAGACTTACTTAGTGAAAACAATGGTTTACCAGCCCCAGTATTCTTGCCTCTACCAATTTCAAGTCTACATGTGCAGTGAAATCCTGCATACTGTACATGTGATACGATGCCCAGCACTCATCCTTATCTCTTTAAAGGCAGTGGACACTATTGGTAATTGTCAAACACTAGCCTTCACAGTTGGGGTATCTCAACATATGCATAAAATAACAAACCTGTGAAAATTTGAACTCAATCGGTCATCAAACTTGCGAGATAATAATGGAAGAAAAAAGCACACTTGTTACACAAAGTTGTGTGTGTTTAGATGGTTGATTTCAAGACCTCAAGTTCTAAATCTGAGGTCTTAAAATCAAATTCGTGGAAAATTACTTCTTTTTCGTAAACTGTGGCACTTCAGAGGGAGCAAGTTCTCACAATGTTTTATACCACCAACCTCTCCCCATTACTTGTCACCAAGAAAGGTTTTATGCTAATATTTATTTTGAGTAATTACCAAAAGTGTCCACTGCCTTTAAATCATTGATGTGGCTGTGAGTTTAGCCATAGCAGTTCTGATACTTCACGAAGGCAACAACAGCGATTGCCTCTGCTACCCCCTTTAGTGCCCTTTGAAATGTTCCAATAGAAATTAAACTTTCCTCATAGGGATGCCCTCTACCTTTAATAAAACGTCTTCCTTGGTGCTCTTGCACTTTCAAAAACGAAGCATCCAGCCTCGCATGATTACTGGCAAACCAAAAAATGACAACATCACCTGTTTAGAAAACATTCAGGGATGCAGCCCCCTCCCCTTTACAGTTTGTACGCTTGCAAATATTGTCAATGTGAATGACCCCTAAACAGAGTCATAGAATTAACCCTTTTTCGGTAAATGTGTAAGCTCTACTGAATGATTAACTTTGTGACTATGCTTCCTATCATTTCCTCCTCCATCTCAATCCTCTTCCCTGTACTTCATACTTTTCTTTTTTAAACAACCCCCCACCCCCCTCTCGGCAAGTCAGCTTCCCGAGCCAATCCCGAGTGTCCCCCATCCTATCAAGCAGCTGAAGGAATCTCTTGGGGGTTTCTCACCCTCATCCTCAAGGGTAAGGATGTGGAAGAAAGAAACACAAAACAACCCAAGTGTCCATTGCAACAAGAAGCGTTGAGTACCCACTTCAAAGAATGAATGATTACTTGAGATGGTTGTCTTGCACTTGAAGTCCTTGCTCTGATGCACCATTCCCCTTGAGTTTTTTTCTTTTCTTTTCAAGTACGGTTAGTGTAACTAAAACACCATGTACGTGACATATCTCTCTGTTAGTTGTGGCAGTGTTTAAAAAAAGGAAAACAACTTAATTCTTCTTCTAACACCACTTTTTCTAGAACCACTACAACTTAGACACTTGGGGTGTGTTCGTTTAGCTTTATACCTGGGTTGACCCGATCCACAAGCGGGGCACCTGGGGCTGACCCGAGGTGCACTGACATCACCACACAACTGGATGCGTGTTTTTTCCAGGAAGAACGTGGGTTATTATCTGCACACGTTCGTCCTGGAAAAAAAAATAGGCGACGTTTTCAGGACGAACGTTGGGTAATTATCTGCCCATGTTCATCCTGGAAAAAGAAACACGCCAGTCGGATGAGCACACCGGGGTTGACCCAGGAGGAAGCTTATCGAACGCACCCAAAGTGTTACCCCAGACCGTAAGTCTTATCCCTTTCCCTTTGTTATGAGCTATCCTGTACTTTAGAATTGTAACCCTGTGCCTGTAACTTCAATACTTTTTAAAAGGTTGCGAAGACTGGACAAGTTTTTCTTGTCAGAATTCCAAGGACATTTCGTATAGGGAAGCACCGCTTCCTCAAACTAAATTAGTTGTGATCCAAACACATTCATGAAAATGTTTCAATTTTCATGGGCAAGAGAATGTTTTTAAAGTTACTTTTCAATGGCAGAGAATTAGTTTGTCGTTTTGGTGAAAGCAGTTGCTTAGTGCATACCTAAAAAAAAAAACATCAACGTCCAATTCACAAACTTGAAAGTAAACTCCATTCAGTTATCATTGCATTACATATTTGCATGTGTGTTTAATTTACCATAAAGATCATGTTTTAAATCGTCTTGTTGATAAAGTCAAATGCATGATGATGCCTGGTTCAATCACAATGCCTGGTCAGCATGATTGTCATACAAATCGCAATCAAATATTGATTTACCCCACGTCCAGTACTCCAAATTGGGGGTAAGACCCACACAGTCATAGCTTGTTTAGAACAACTATTGAGTCTTTTCTTTTACAGGAACAAATAATACATTGAAAATAATGAATTGCTTTGGGCAGAATTATTAATTGTTTAATTAGTCATACATTTTTCTTTATTTTGCTGATATGGTTTTTGTTATTTGATGTTTGATTTTAAATGTTAAAATTGTCCTTGTTATAATTCTATTTCATTTTATTTTTTTTTGTTGGTCCTGTGAAGCTTATCATTTTTTCTTATGCAGATTGATACGTTCTTCAATGATACTATTCATTAATTAAAGCCATTGGACCCTTTCGGTTCAGAAAAAAAAATAAAAGTTCACAGATTTACAAATAACTTACAGGGTTTACAGAATGCAATGGTGGAAGACTTCTCTTGAAATATTATTCCATGAAATGCTTTACTTTTTGAGAAAACAGCAGAACAATATAAATTCTCGTTAAATTCTCGTTAACGAGATTTATTTTAAACACATGTCATGACATGGCGAAACGCGGGGAAACAAGGGTGGGTTTTTCCGTTGTTTTCTACCGACTCCGATAACCGATTGAGCCTAAATTTTCACAGGTTTGTTATTTGATATAGAAGTTTGGGCCTTGGACAACACTGTTTACCGAAAGGGTCCAATGGCTTTAAAGGAACATTACAAAAAAACAAAACAGTTGCTGGCAGTGTAAGCACTATACGTAATCCACCATTACGTAAACCGACAAACCTGAAGTTTGGGATCGATTGGCCATCTGGGTCACAAGAAAAAAATGAAAACGGAGTACACATTATGCATGACATCAATTAAAACATTTTTTTTTAAAACCCTCACTAACTGACTGAGCAAAAACACTACAAGCAGGAAATAGTTGTATTTATTTCTCATCAAATGTGACATTTCAGACAGAAATACTTCAAGGGATGTTTTCTTCTATCATCATCATAAAGACCGTGTAAATCTGTGATCTTAAGATTTTTTGATTACCAAATTCCTTAAAGGCAGTGGACACTATTGGTAATTGTCAAAGACTAGCCTTCACAGGTGTATCTCAACATATGCATAAAATAACAAACCTGCGATAATTTGAGCTCAATCGGTCATTGAAGTTGCGAGATAATAATGAAAGAAAAAAACACCCTTGTCACACGGAGTTGTGTGCGTTTATTTCGAGACCTCAAGTTCTAAATCTGAGGTCTCGAAATTAAATTCGTGGAAAATTACTTCTTTCTCAAAAACTATGGCACTTCAGAGGGAGCCGTTTCTCACAATGTTTTATACCATCAACCTCTCCCCATTTAATACTTGTCACAAAGAAAGGTTTTATGCTAATAATTATTTTGAGTAATTACCAATAGTGTCCACTGCCTTTAATGTTCCTTTATTACTATTTATTTATAACATACTTGAATTTCTCTCCAGGTGCGATCTTGCCTCCATGTCCAGCAGAAGATAGAATACTCCGGTATCCGGGCTCAGGTCAACGAACTATGGGCTCGTGGAGAGAAGGTGATGTGTGGTGCAGTGACTGAAGATACACGCGTTGCGTTTCGCTCGGCCACTGCCATGGTGTACATGTTCATACAGATGAGCTCAGAGATGTGGGACTTTGACACGTGCGGTAAGTTCTTTTTTTGTGTCTCTTTGTCAAGATTTTGATTGATTATCAAAGGTTGTGGACACTATTGGTAATTACTCAAAATAATTGTTAGCATAAAAACTTACTTGGTAACGAGCAATGGAGAGCTGTTGATTGTACAAAACACTGTGAGAAATGGCTCCCTCTGAAGCAACAACGTTTTTGAGAAAGGCGGAATTTTTCACTCGAATAATATTCAAGGACTGAAGACCTTTTTGGGCATCTGAAAGCTCACACATTTGTGCAACAAGTGCGTTTTTCTTTCCTTATTCTCTCCCAAATTGTGCACAGATTTGTTCTTTTATTTTATTCACCAACATGACCAAGTATGAATACTGGTCTTTGATAATTACCAAAAGTGTCCAGTGCCTTTAATTAAAGGTATGCTACAGGAGTGGTGTATCGGACCAAACCCATCAGAATGTGCTTTACAGATGTCAGTTTCCTTCATTGCTATTATTATGTACACTGGTTAACTTCCTACATGTAGCTACACGTAAGGCTCCCGATCTAAAAGACCAACACTGTTTTGTGTACCTTCAAGAACGTTGTAACGGTTTTGTGTACCCCCAACAAATACCTCAAAGAGGATCAAAAATGTTTGTAAGTACAACAAGGTCGTAACCAGTGCGAAATAGTTGCATATGAACTAGATCTGAAGAAAGCATTATTGTATCATTACAATTGTGCGCAAAACAATGTACTATTGTCCTTGCAAGATATTGAGTATTTCTCGGTTCATAAACTTGGTGCAAAAATGCGTGAAGCGAATTACCAAATGCAAATTATAGGCCTAATCGATCAGGTACGAGTTATTTTCCAAATTGTGACACGGGAAATTCTCTAGTCTTTCACAGTTTGTCTGACAAATAAACCATACGTAAATGTTTAACTGACTTGAGAAGATTGTCTAATGATCTGTGATTTTGAGTATGGAATAGAGCCAGACGAATTGAAGTAGTCACAGTCTAGTTTCAAATGTCTCACTTGTCGTCGTCGGTGAGGTGATTTGGGAGGCTGAGTTGTCAATCTTTGATGCTCTAGTTGTGGTAGCCTGTTGTCTCATCAGTCTTGCCTTGGGTTGACATTGAAACACTTGGATTAATGCCGTTCTGTACTGTCCACTCATCATTCCATAAATCAATGGATTGATGAAAGTGTTCATCAACTGAGGAAGGCTCGATATCCATACGCCAGCATTTCCAAGGGCTGTGCTCAAAGGATCCTGAATCTGCGCTAAAAGACTAACCCATGCGGTCAGACTTATCACGCGGTATGGTGTCTGGCAGATGAAGAATACAACTCCATTGACAATCAGCATCTTGGCTACTTGGTTCCGAACTTGTACAGCCTTTGGGTCTTGGATCATTCTGCTGACGGAACCGCGTTTGTTTAATGTTATTACAATACGTGCATACATGTAGATGTTAGCCACCATTGCTATCAACCAGGGTAAATTTACAAGCGGTAAAGTGTAGTATGGTACCCAGGGTTGGACAGGACCACAGTATGATCTTATCAAAGGGAATCCTAGGTACTCGTCCTCATCTGGCCATTGTAGGCAATCCGTGTAGAGAGTCGCTGAACTGAGAACAGTCACTGCAGCAAATGCAAAGCCAACCAACCAACAGATTGCCAATGATGTGAGAGTAAGCCCCCTGCCGCGTATTTTCAGATGTTTCATTGGATGACACAAGGCAAGGTACCTCTCAAAGGACATGCTAGTCACCAGTGCGATGGATGCAAAATATCCTGTATTTGTAACAGTAATAAAACAGCCACACCCAGCCGAACCCATAAAAGGGGTGTGGGGTACCATCGGTGATGATGCGTACCTCCAAATGTGGTAAAACGCTGACATAATTAAGTACAGAAGATCGGCCAGGGCCAAGTGTGCCAAGTAAATGCTTGTCACAGATCTCAGTTTTGGAACGCGATAAATGACAAAGAGAAATGTAGCATTGGTGATAACTCCAAGACCCAGGATAATTGGGATGATGACGGTAATAATGATGGTGTCTGCTGGAGTAAAAAGCCACTCAGAAACTGTCTCCTCAGTGATGTTATAAGAAGCACTGCAGTCCTCTGACACCATTGTTGTGTTTAAATCCATCACTGAATAAGAGAATATCACATGGATAAATGTTTGAAGGTTTCCTAGTCTTGACAAAATATGTTAGTTTATGCCATCAGTACTGCTTCTGAAACAAAAGCAGTCTTGCAAAACTATGCCAAAAACGATTTAATTTTTTTTAGAAACTAGAGCTTGACAGAAATGAGAGTCTCCTCTACATAGACTGAAGCCTCATCGTCATATAGTCTGAATAATCTTGACAGTCAACACACGTTATGTCTTGTACATATGAGAGGTGGTCACGAATGGTGGTCATCTTGCTGCATTTTTAAACACTCTTTTCTCAAAGTGTAATTTTTGATGTTGCATCTTTAAACACTCCATCATCATCTGCAACCTGCTCCAATTCTGTCTGTTTGCTCCTGTAACAAACGTTCCTCGCATCCATTATGTGATTTATCATTTGAGTAATTCCATTTAATCATCTACAAGGACCTACATGTGCATGTACCTGTCAAAACATTTTTCCAAATTGTCGTAACTGTGTTTTGCCTCTTTTTTTGTGTGTGTGAGGGAATTGAGGCTGTACACTTTCCCATTGTCACTGGTCCTTAATCCATACGTTGACTTCAGTGATCACTGATAAGACATAGCGGTTTAATTAATAATTGTACAAGGGATTAAACTAATGAATAATCTCACTGCTTAATTAAAGGTTTAACTCTATATTTAGGTTGTGTGTCTTAAGGTCTCATCCTGTTGGTTTTGTGATATCAGTATTAGACAGTGGACACTAATGGTAAATACTCAAAATAATTATTGGCATAATTAAACCTTACTTGGCAACGAGTAATGGAGAGCCGTTTATAGTATAAAACATTGTGAGAAACGGCTCCCTCTGAAGTAATCTAGTGTTCGAGAAAGAAGTAATTATTCCACGAATTTGATTTCGAGACCTCTGATTTAGAATTTGAGGTCTCGAAATCAGGCATCTGAAGGCACACAACTTTGTGTGACAAGGGTGCTTTTTTCTTTCATTATCTCGCAACATCAACGACCGATTGAGCTCAAATTTCACAGGTTTGTTGTTTTATATGCATAAATGTTGAGCATATGTTGAGATACAAGTGTGAAGGGTAGTCTGTGACAATAACCAATAGTGTCCAGTGTCTTTAAGTCACTCCAAGTGGGACAGTGCAATGTACTTATAATGTACTTCTTGTTTGTACTTTTGATTAATAATTGTAAAATACCCTCACTTTAAACAGGTAAACACAAAACTCCAACTACATTGTTTTAACTAAATCTCTCATCCGTAGGGAATTTGGGGGTGGGGGGGGGGTTGGATATCTACGTCTAAGTCGTATTTTTTTGTGAGGGAGGGAGGCAGTGTACATTTACCAATTGACCTTGGTTCCTTATAATCCAAGCAATTAATGTTGGTGACTTTTAGTCATTAGTGACATACAATTGGTTTTGTTTTAATTAAAGAAAGTACAACTTGAGTAAATTGCATTTTGTTTGAAGTTACAGATAGCTCTACTTTTAGTTGAACATTTTTTAGCTGGTACATGCAAGTGCTTTACCTAACTCTGCCATTGATGGGACGCTTGCAGCGTTATTAGGTTTTGTACACACAGATGTGAAAAACTGTGGTCTTTTCTCAAAAAGGCTACCACCTTTTGAAATGAGTTTTTCACAGGTTAGTTTGATTGTACATATGTAAATCATAATTTGTATCTGGGTTAAAATGACCGAACGGTTGAAAAAAAGGAAAGGTGTAATTTGCCTTTAAAGGCAGTGGCCACTATTGGTAATTACTCAAAATAATTATCAGCATAAAACCTCACTTGGTAAAGAGTAATTGGGAGAGGTTGATAGTATAAAACAATGTTAGAAACAGCTCCCTCTGAAGTGACATAGTTTTCGAGAAAGAGGTAATTTTCCACGAATTTGATTTCGAGACCTCAAGTTTAGAATTTGAGGTCTCGAAATCAAGCATCTAAACGCACACAACTTCATGTGACAAGGGTGTTTTTTTTCTTTTATGGTTATCTGCAACTCCGACGACCAATCAAGCTCAAATTTTTACAGGTTTGTTATTTTATGCATGTTGAGATACACTAAGTGAGAAGACTGGTCTTTAACAATTACCAATAATGTCCACTGTCTTTAAATCTCAAACATTTCCTTACTCACACTGCACTCGTTAAATTTTTAAAATTATTTTTGTTTCATCAAATTCCCCCTTTCTTCTTGAAAGTTTAACAACATAGTTCCTTAAACACACTGGACACTATTGGTAATTGCCAAAGACTAGTCTTCTCACTTGGTGTATTTTAAATATGCATAAAACAACAAACCTGTGAAAATTTGAGCTCAACTGGTTGTCGAAGTTGCAAGATAATAATGAAAGAAAAAACACCCTTGTCACACGAAGTTGTGTGCTTTCAGATGCTTGATTTTGAAACCTCAAATTCTAAATCTGAGGTCTCAAAATCAAATTCGTGGAAAATTACTTCATTCTTGAAAACTACATCACTTCAGAGGGAGCCGTTGCTCACAGTGTTTTATACTATCAACCTCTCCCCATTACTCATTACCAAATAACGGTTTTATGCTAATAATTATTTTGAGTATTTACATGTACCAATGGTGTCTACTGCTTTTAAAGATTAAAATAGTTTCTTATCATCACTTAGTTCAGTCCCTTCATAAACAAAATATATTTATTGTGACACAAAAATTAACACACACAAAGTTTCACCAATTCCCAATTGCATTTATTTACATCTGACGAGGCATACTACATGTACGTATGTGTTCGGATAGTCTTTTAAATGTTGTACTCTCTTAATGTAAGCCAGTGAAAAATTGACTCTCTTGTCCGAGTGGTGTCTGTTTAGGTCTTTTGAGAGTGAAAGTCTTTCTGTGTCACTCGTTTTGAGTGAAGTTGGAACAAACTTCAATCTAAATCGAGTTGCAAGTACCAGTGTTTCACTCTAAAAAGAGTTGTCCGCCATTAATTGCTCTTTGCATTAGTGGTATGGCGGACAAAATGAGTGGTTTTTCACTCTTTTACATTAAAGATGCTGTCAGATTTTTGGCCGATTTTACCCCAAAATTTTGATTTAAAATTTAATAGGTATTTTGATGGGGGTCGAGAAAGTTACAAGCTTTCATTTGAGCCATTGCTCGAAAAAGTCCGCCAATTATTAGTAGCAGTGAAATAAAGTGCTCAAAATTAGTTTTTGTCGGGATCCCGACAATATATCACGTGACCAATTCTTATGTGTTTTATTAGAAATGTTTAAAAATTTTGTCATGGTTGCTGACCATTAAAAGTAAAAGTTCAACTTTTTTTTCGTTAGAGCGGGTGATACTCTTTGAAATACCATTCACTCAAAAAAATCCATTCTTTAATAGCATCTTTAAGAGAGTGACTTACATTAAATACTATTAATTCAACAATTACTATCGAAGGGAGAGTATGATGGAACTTCCTGTCATCGTCATAGTGATACACGAATTAACGCAAACAAACTTTCACCAGCATCCCAATTGTATTTGTTTACAAGTGATTATAAAGTAGGCTAATATATATTGGTTGTTTGTATATAGATTAGGATAATTTTTTCAAAGTGCGCATATTATTCAATCATGAAAGTGCAGTTACACATCGTAAAATGTAATACAGAAAGTAACACAACAAGTTTTCAGCAGTATCACAATTGTATTTATTTACTTACAAATTAGCCAAAATATATACTTGAATGGGCTATACTAATAATACATACTGTATCACAGTGCCCTTCATTCATGGGAGTATAGTTGCACATATAAAATGTGATTATGAATATTAACACACAAAATTTGACGAGCATCTCATGTAATTTATATAGAATTATTACTAGTATAATACTTGGACTATTTATAATATCAAAGTGCACTTATTATTTGTTCAGAAGAGTGCAGTTGCCACATCTACATGTACAATGTGGTACCAAAAAACCCAACAACACCGTAATTATTATTTACATATTTACATATGAAAAGGTGATGGTACATCATGTAAATATACATGCACTAAAATTGTTTACGTTTCCATTTGATATTATGTGCACTTCGTGTTTAAAACTTTAACCAGTGTTTTCATTTGTATTGAAATGTATCGTTGAGCATTGTTGCAAACTAAAACTTTTGCAAACAAAATTGCTAAAGTGGGCTTTTATTCAGCCCTTCCAAAATATAAAAGAACTGCTCTCCGGTAAGAAAATGGAACAATCTTCTTTGGTAATTGACAAGACAACATACAGATATATCTTGTTTTCTATTGTCAAGTTTAGTTTGTTACAGACACAAGTTGAGCCAATTGCTACCCAAAAACTGTTTTCCATGACGCTTAAAGCCTTTATACACTTTCTGAACAGAACAAAAATTAAAAGTTCACAAATTTACAAATAACTTACAGGGTACATCATGTAAATATACATGCACTAAAATTGTTTACGTTTCCATTTGATATTATGTGCACTTCGTGTTTAAAACGTTAACCAGTGTTTTCATTTGTATTGAAATGTATCGTTGAGCATTGTTGCAAACTAAAACTTTTGCAAACAAAATTGCTAAAGTGGGCTTTTATTCAGCCCTTCTATAAATATAAAAGAACTGCTCTCCGGTAAGAAAGTGGAACAATCTTCTTTGGTAATTGACAAGACAACATACAGATATATCTTGTTTTCTATTGTCAAGTTTAGTTTGTTACAGACACAAGTTGAGCCAATCGCTACCCAAAAACTGTTTTCCATGACGCTTAAAGCCTTTATACACTTTCTGAACAGAACAAAAATTAAAAGTTCACAAATTTACAAATAACTTACAGGGTTTACAGAAGGTAATGGTGAAAGACTTCCCTTGAAATATTATTCCATGAAATGCTTTACTTTTTGAGAAAACATTTAAACAATTATCAACTCTCGATATCGAGAATACTGGATATATTTAAAACACTTGTCATGACACGGCGAAATGTGCGGAAACAAGGGTGGGTATTCCAGTTATTTTCTCCCGACTCAGATGACCGATTGAGCCTAAATTTTCACAGGTTTGTTATTTTATAGATAAGTTGTGATACACAAAGTGTGGCCCTTTGGACAACACTGTTTACTGATGTTGTGCATTTACTTTAAGGCACTGGGCACTATTGATAATAATCAAAGTAACGTAGTTTTTGAGAAAGAGGTAATTTCCCACTCAAAAAATTAAAGTCTTCAGACATGAAGTCTTTTTTCGGCATCTGAGAGCACACAAAAGTGTGTATTTCCTCTCATTATTCTTTTGCAACTTCGACGACGAATTGAGCAAACATTTTCACAGATTTGTTATTTTATATGCATATATGTTTGGATCCACCAAGTGAGAATACTGGTCATTGGCAATTACCAAACATCCGGTGCCTTTAACAATAACATTTTAAAACTTTCAATATAACTTTAAAGTAGGCCCAATGTTCGACAGATTTTACCCAAAATGTTGATGTAAAACATTTATATGCTACACTGCAAAGAATGAAGTGTTAAAATTGACACCATGTACATGTAGGTGTTGTCTTATACCAGAGAAGTTTATGTTATTTAATCGCCCTAGGGTGTAAATGTTGGTTCATTTGTTGGTATCTTTCTAAGGTAAGGTAAGGTTCATTTTTATTTGCAACCACATGCGGTTGGAATCATTATAAAATTACTAATACTTACAAAACACATCACAGAAACTTTAAAATCATTAATCTCTATGTACATGTATACAAGATGAAGGTTCAAAAAGTAAATGCATCAGTGGCAACACCCATGGTGTCAATTTAACACCCCAGTTTTTGCACTGTACATGGTACACGTAAATATGAACACTGATTTTTGATTAAAAAAAGAGGACTGTATAATTTCTACAACAAGATGTCGTTAAAATTAATACTTTGATTCTTAGACACCAGTCATCTCTGTTCGACTCATTGTAGAAACAGACCTAGGCCGTTGTTTTGCTTTGCAGAGAAACACCTGTTTGAATGCTAGACGGTATTGCGAGTTCATCGCACCGTATATCAATGGATTTATACAAGTGTTGATTAGCTGAGGAAGGGCTGTGATCCACTTCTGCAATGTGTCCCCAAACACAAGGTCTAGTGGATTGGGGATCTGGGCAACGTAACAAATCCACCAACTGAAACTGAACACGCGATATGGGATATGACAGATGAAGAAAATGATACCATTCACAACCAGCATCTTAGCAACTTGGTTCCTTACTTGTTGTGCCTTCTGATCATCTTTTACCACGTTGGCACCAACGCGGTTGTGCAACGCCCGAACGATACCAACAAACATAAAAACGTTAGCAACCATTAATATGGTCCAGGGAAAGTTCAACAATGGTATGACAACGTGTATTATCCAAGGCGCTAACGGGCGACAATACGACATTGTTGAAGGAAATCCCTGGTAAGTGTCATTTTCAGGCCATCGGAGGCACATATCAGTTTGATAATCAGCCCACAAGGGTACTGTCAAAGCAGAAATTACGATCCCAACAACCCAGCAGATAGCAACAAGTCTGTTAGTTCGTTTCCTTCCACGGATCTTAAGATGTTTCACAGGATGACACATTGCAAGGTATCTTTCAAAGGACACCATTGTTACCAACAGAATAGCTGCAAAGTAGCCAATATTTGTCAATCCAGCATGAATCACACATCCAGCTGAGCTCTGGTAGGGCTCATTATAGATGACTATCGAGGTATAATAGCTCCACATATACTGTAGTACTGAAGTGGCCAGGAACAGTAGGTCAGATATTGCCAAATGTGCCAAGATGATGTTAGTATCGGATCTCATTTTCGGGATGCGGAAAATGATGAGAAGAAAAGTAGAGTTGCTGATTAGACCAAGACCCATTAAGATTGGTAAGATGATGGTAATAATGATGTCGTCTGCTGGAGGATAAATCCACGCTGAAACATCCTCCTCCTCGATGTAATAAGTCACTCTGCAGTAATTTGATTCCATGTTGTAAGCTAGAGCTCCTGGAAGTCAACTGTGTCTGTACATGTATGTAGTGAGATTGGGCTGAAATCTATAGCTACACAAAAGAAGCTGTAAGCTAAGTGAATATGTGTAGGTTGACAACACTGTGGTAAATGTCAAACTTTTTTGTGGACAGTTGAGTCGATACTGAGCAGTTTTGTTTCATGTTTTGCTTTTTAAATGCTAAACACATTGATCAGCGTCGGGCAAGTATGATGGAAAATGGCTGCCTCTAATATTTTTTATAGCTGTCTATTCTACTGGTACCCATTGATTCGGAACGGTATTTTTATAATAATAATATTGTACACAATGAATGTTTATGAGTGCAATGGTGCGAATATGTTCATGAGTTGAAAGATGGAATGTTCTATTCAACGAGGCGGAGCCGAGTTGAATGGAACATTCCAGCTTTCAACGAATGAACATATTCGCACCATTGCACGAATGAAAAACATTCATTATTTGTTTTATATAACATCCAAGTAGAACTTTGTCATTTTGATTGAAAGAAACAACTTTCAAAACAAACAATTTCAACTGTAGAAGCCGAATGCTAGTAATTTTACTATGCCTTCTTGCAGTAACACCTGCTGCGTTACCAAAGACACGCGCACGCAGTGATGTTTTTACTCAGCTTTTTCGTTCCATCCGAAAAGTACCATTGCACGCTGGCAGCGTGCCAGCGTGCAATGGTACTTTTCGGATGGAACGAAAAAGCACGGCGAGTGACTCAGCGTACAATGGTACTTTTATTTGCTATCACGTGACGGACAATCCTCCAATCAAATGGCAAGGATCTGCTTGGGTGTTATATAAAAGAATATAGCGCATCAAACAAGGTACTCAAGGCGCTGTATACAACCTTGAGAGAACGTAGGCTTATGTCATGTGGTAGCTGAATACTCATGTGCAACTTGGCTCTCGGCCAGGGCCCAATTTCATGGCTCTGCTTACCGTAAGCACAGAACCGGCACTTACGGAAGCAGGGAATTCTAGTGTTTACGGCAAGCGTATTTCACGGGTTAGCGGTGAATTCTGGCTTCTGCGCGTGCGTACTTCACGTTACTAGGCATTCTATGCTTACAAGGCTAGTGCATAAATTTGGCGCTTGCATGTACATGTAAGCAGGGAATCGTGATATTAAGCGCAGAATTCGGCGGTAAGCAGAGCCATGAAATTGGGCCCAGGAGCTGTCATAAAGTGTGGTCATACCTTGTGTGTCGTCAAGCGTGGGTTGTTCATATAGCAAGTACTCGTAAGCTTGACCAACATGCTTCTCATTCAACAGTTAGCGCTAGCGCAAAGGATATTTGCGAAAGTTATTGCTATTAATGATGGCGTACGTCTTGTAAGCGAGGTAGATTTACGAATAGGCTCTGCAGACTGGTTTCATGCGAGTTCTAGTTACATTGTTGATGGTCTCAGTTTGGTGCCGTGTACGAATTGGCGAATGTATATGGCTACGTCATAATGCTTGGTTGCTGCGTCTTCATGTGTTAAGAGATATATGTTCTTAGCCACAGTCGTATAGCTGTAGAACTAGTCGCCAATTTGGAAATATAGTTATTTCTTCAGTTTATTCTCTGCATACATGTAGTTATCTTCAAGCCTATTCATTGGGTTACAGTTCACTCTATAGCTACCTTGGTCAGAACTGACTGTGATTCAGTGTCCTTGGGGGTCTGACTCATTTCCTGGTCAGGCTGACCCAGAAAATGACTAAAAGTATTAACTCAAATTGTACGGATTATATGTAATTTGACCCTTTTTTAGGTCATTATTTAAAAATAACTATACTTGCAAAAAAAACCTCAAGAGAATATTTTTCATGAATTTGTTTTGTTTAACAGCTTCCAGTTTTTTTTTTAGGGTGCTTCAGTTCTTTTTTGTTTCAAGTTTGAAGGAAACTGCTGGTAGCGGCTCCCAAAATGTTTTATAATAAAACATACTAAACAAGTCTTTTATGTGGCACGTCTTCGCCAGAAGGTTAAAATCACAGTGATGGACTGTACAGGTTTGCTTGGTAATAAATATTGTTGATTTATGAGATCACTTTTAATGCCACTGTTAACAAGGTGAAGGTACTGTGTTGCATTCTGCAGCCAATCATTTCATGAAAACGGGGCAAACCACTTCTCAATTTATCTCAACAATACAAGTATTTGCACTGAATATTTTTTTTAGCAATAGATGAATTGCAATTGGCGCAAATCGGCCGCCATATTTGATTAATTGTGCACGTGTGAAGAGCTACCATTGGCTGAGAGTCACGCGCAGCGTGTACACGCGTGCACTTTTGCCTTGTTAATATATCAATGATGGCGTTGGATGACGCGTATTGCAGCCCATCTTTAAAGACTTGCAATGCGCCTATGATAGGTCCTTACACCGGTTGGTGCTCATCAAGGTGCAGTAAAACCAAAACCAAAACGATAGAAAACAGACACAACAAAATTAGTCCTTGAAAACCTGTGGCATGAGATAATTAGTGTTGAGAAGAGATTTGATTTTTGGGGTACAAAGACAAGATCTGAGATTCAAAGTGGTAGAGAGTTCCAGATACATGGTGCAGCTGAAGCAAAAGACCTGTCTCTAGTGAAACTTCCTTTTCTTTCACGGTCATGACACAAACAACAATTGTCAAGTATTTTGCTTAAGGACACAATTGTCTGTGCCAAGAGTGGAACCCAAATCCACACTCTGCTTCTCATCAAAACATGGTAACCTCATTCTGGTTTACAGCAGGATTGTGTTGTGCTTGACTGCTTTATGTGTGCTTTATTATTAAAGACACTGGGCACTAGTGGTAATTGTCAAAGACCAGTCTTCTCACTTGGTGTATCTCAACATGTGCATAAAATAACAAACCTGTAAAAATTTGAGCTCAATTGGTCGTCGAAGTTGTGAGATAATAATGAAGAAAAAAACACCCTTGACACACAAAGTTGTGTGCTTTCAGATGCTTGATTTCAAGACCTCAAAATCTAATTCTGTTGACGTCTCAAAATCAAATTCGTGGAAAATTACTCCTTTCTCGAAAACTACGTTACTTCAGAGGGAGCCGTTTCTCACAATGTTTTATACTATCAACAGCTCCACATTCTCGTTACCAACTTACTAAGTAAGGGTTTAAGGTAACAATTATTTTTAGTAATTACCATTGGTAATTACTAAAATTAATTATAACCAATAGTGTCCACTGCCTTTGTTTAAACTGCTTTATTTGTGCTTTAAGCAGTCCAGGGCCAAGGGTCAAAGTGAAGACTTTATTTGTGTGCTCTCACCCTTGGTGCAAGATGTCAATTAACCATATTGGAGTTATTATCTTCTTCATCGTTTCATTTCTTTTCGGGTGGTAACCTGTTTTAGCTAAGCATAATTTATCTGTGCTTAGCAAATAATTGTGCTTAACAGCTCTATGAAGTTGGGTGCTAATATACACAAGTACAAGGCAGCAAAACGTTAATAAAACCAGCAGTTAAACCCACACAGGTTTCATAAAGTTTTATGAGCGCTTTATGATGTTGATGGTTACCAGTAAGGTTCTCCTCAATGGTTACCAGTAAGGTTCTCCTCAATGCCTAAAATATGCATCAATTAAGTGAAGTATTAAGGTTTGCACGTACTGCGGGTAAATGCCCCCGATGATGCTTGCTTTTTAAAGGCAGTATAGACACTATTGGTAATTACTGAAAATAATTATTAGCATAAAACCTTTCTTGGTGACAAGTAATGGGGAGAGGTTGATGGTATAAAATCTGGAGAAACGGCTCCCTCTGAAGTGCCATAGTTTTCAAGAAAGAAGTAATTTTCCACAAATTTCTGATTTTGAGACCTCAGATTTAGAACTTGAGGTCTCGAAATCAACCATCTACATGTAACATGTCTAAACGCACACAACTTCGTGTGACATGGGTGTTTTTTTTGTTTCATTATTATCTCGCCAGGGAGGTGACCGATTGAGCTCAAATTTTCACAGGATGGTTGTTTTATGCGTATGTTGAGATACACCAACTGTGAAGGCTAGTCTTTGACAATTACCAATAGTGTCCACTGCCTTTAAAAAACCTCATGTGCCAATCACGCCCAAACTTGTGTGACCAATAGGTTTGAAGATAATCATGAACATCAGTTTGGCAGAATTCTTCTTAAGTGTTGTAACAAAAAAAGGAAGTCAAGTCTCATTATCAGGTCTTATTTTGCAGGTTCTAGATGCACTTGAGTATTTGTAGTACATTAAGTGATTGTTCATGACAAACAAGAATTCACAGTGTACACTGTGGTACAACAAGATTGCTTAGAATGTACACTGTAGTTAGAAATTATGATGTATCTCATACATGAACAGGTGTATGGTATAACTGAAGCTTATACAGTCTATGGGATTTGAGGCATTGCAGTTAGGACTTGAGGCATTGCATGGGAGTGGGAGGTATCAATATATATATATTTGGTTTGTGATAACACCATGTGTGTACATGTATCTACAATGTACTTGCCAGGTAGAGTTTGTTCATAGAGAACTGTCTTTCCTTATTCCACTACCGCGGAGTAGGTTGTTCCTTATTAAAAGTAAATTTGCATTTTAAGGAACGACACATAATATTACACAGGGTTCTGCCCAGGATTTCTTTTGTGACGGAAACATTTTTTTGCCTGGATCATAAAAATAGACTGTATAACCAAAAAGTACTAACAATGTATGCCCTTGGATACCATGCTTTTACTGGTAAATATTCAGTGTAAGATTTTGTTGAACCCTTTTGAAAGGAATTTGCAAGTTGAATTTTAAAACATAAAAGTGTGTTATCTCCCTCTCCACATCAAACAGGCTACCACCTTTACACGTTTTGAAGGATTTGGGTACTTTTTGTAACACAAAACGCAATGTCCACAGATTTACATTAAACTACACCGGTTGAAGATAATGGTAGTAGAAAGCGCACCTTAAAACATTACCTTCTGCGGTGCTGTAGTTTTTGAGAATGAGTAAATGAGTAAAACAATGTCATGAAAATACGTTCTTACATGCTAAAATAATCACTGAGACAAAAATTATTTTACTCATTTCTCAGAAACTACAGCACCTCAGCAAGTATTATTTTAAGGGAAGCTTTCTACTACAGTATGAGTATCTTCAAACTGTGTAAGTTTAGTGTACATCTGTGGACATTGTGTTTTTTGTCCTACAAAAAGTACTTATACACTTTAAAAACAAACCACAAAACGCTTCTGTTAAAAGTTAAAATATTTTTTCCTGACCAATTTCAACAACCATCTGTCTCAATGAAAACCAGTCTGATTGATCCAGCATGTTCAATTTCGGTTAAATAAGATTGCTCCGTTTTGTAGTTGATTGTCAATAGTTTAGCATTCACTGGTCAAATAAGAGCCTTCAAATTTGTATACATGTAGGTCGTAAAGATCATTGAACTTCGCAAATGCCAACAGCAAGAGGCTGATCAGCCATTCATTTTCATTGTTTGTAAATAGACATTGTTGAAATTAAACCGGAGAACTGTGAAAAATGTAGTGTTGACTGCCATGTGTGCAAAAACACACAATTATATATATAGCACCTTAAAAAAAAACTAAAAAAAACCTGAGTTTGATTGAAATAGGAAATCGTGAATTGAATGCGTGTTAATATAACCTATTTCATTTTTACTGAAATTGGCTGGGGGAAACCTTCATTATCGGAGTGTATTCACGTAAAGTGCAGATAAGTGTTTGTAATCTTGTCTATTCTATTTCCACCAAAAACCAAAACATTCCTATAAATAGTATTCCTATATTCATCGTTAATATTTTAACGTAACAGTAAACCAAATTTCTGTTTTCCTTCTGGTTGTCCCATTTACACAGAGTGGCTTTTTAGCCTTGTTTGGGGCACTAGTTGAAATAAAAAACACAAAACTAAAAAAATAAACAAAACAAGCGTAATTTAACATTCACCAACTGCTATAGTATTTTGTTCAGCCAACAAAATTGTATTGTGACCTTTGAATTTAGGACAAGATATCTTCAGCAGGCCTCAAATTTCCCGATTTTTAGGGCAAGGCCACTTTGGCCTTGAATTTGTCAAATTTTGAAAGGGCACCAAGGCCATGGGGTAGGGCACCAAGGCCAACTTAAAATTTCAAAAAGGGCATCAAGGCCATAAAAAATAAAGATCATGAAACAATTTCTGTTCAGGTCCATGAAGGCTATTTTAATGAACCATTTCATTACTTTTGCTTTCCTGTAACAAAAAAACATCAAGTATTTTTAAATGTATTTAATTTTATTGATTAATGGGAAGTAAAAGTAAGCATCCATTTTTTGTTGCGATGGCCAGACGTAAACAATGAACTGTCACTTAACTGTGTGCAGCGGAGATTTTGTTGCGACGGCCGGACGTAAACAATGAGCTGTCACTTGACTGTGTGCAGAGCGGAGATTTATTCAACGGACATACATGTACATGTAAAGTACATGTACATGTACTTTTCATGTACATGTACATGATGTGTGATTTACGTAACATGGCCCACGTGCACAAACATGTACGAGTACCAGTGAACAAGCACAACACCAGTGGAATAGGCGGACGCCCAACCTCGAATGGAACCGAAATTGTGATTAGCTGGTACCCATCATGGACAACCTTGCGTGGGTACGCATGTTGCAAGATGAGTACCAGTGCGATTGTTCTCAAATGGTCGTTGCAAGTACATCCGGCCCGTGTATAAACTTCGAGTACACAATGTCTATGATGGATGCACGTCTGTCGTTCGTTCTGCATCGTGCACACACACATGCACTGCATGGATATGCTGCCGTCCGTTTAAATTCCGTGTGATGAGCATTCAACCGACCGCGCTCTGTGTGCGTGTATTAATATAGAATGTACATGTAAGTGTTTGATTTTATGTGCACACAGACGGATGGTGGTGGTGTATCAAAACATAAATTTTGATCTCAAAAAGGGCACGGCGGCCATCGGAGAAAAAGGGCACGGCCTTTTTGGCCGCGAAAATGTCAGATTTTCTCGGGGCACCACGGCCAGTAAGCAGGGCACCGGCGGCCATGGCCGTCGTGGCCGCCGGGAAATTTGAGGCCTGCTTCAGACCGAAGTACTTTTGATTTCTACCATTGATATTTGTTTGTTTCTTTCTCTCTTTCTGTCTTAGTTTCCACTCAAGTAAAACAAATCTATCTAGAAACCCATACAGTAGGGCTTGTATCGATGAACCTATAGTTGCCAATGGACAAAATTGGTATATTCATGCAAAACTAGGAATTGAAGGATTTTATGTATTTATTTTATCACATGCTTTTCGAGGAAAGCAAAAGAGAAGCAATTAAAAATAGTACATTGAATGAACATAAAGAACACTGGGCCGACGACCTGCACTCAACCATTGGCAAATACAGGGTAATATTAGGACTGTCACACCATTGTCTTTATGATTCTTAAAGGGATATTATATCAGTGGTTTTTGGTAGAGTCAATTAATTTATATTTCCTAATCTGTTTAAGTGTTCATGTTTGAGTGTAAAACAACACAACAAATGGTTGGTGTTCTGGGCTACACTTCAACAACCTGTTAAAGCAGAAAATACTTCTCAGCAAATTTCATTTCAGCAAACATTTAGTTTTTTTAGTTTTTTTATTTATGTGAATTTCATGGTATTTTGACTGGTACACAGTTTCTGCCAAAGCTTGATTTTGTTTTGTGCTTAGCATACTTCTGTTCTTACCGGCTTTAGTACATGTACATAGGTAGTGCGTTTCTTCATATCCCTTTACTGCAAAGAAAATACCAGTCGTCGATTTCACAAAACTCTTCGTAAGGATTAGTCTGAGGACTTAGGACGAGTTAAGTCCTGACGTAGGGACGCATTGGACCCATTTGAGATAAGCAACACCACTCTGGCACTGTGCTGCACCCTAAACCTTTGTTAAAGGGAAGGTACACTATTGGTAATTGTCAAAGACCCGGTTCTCACTAGGTGCATCTCAACAAATGCATAAAGTAACAACTCTGAAAATTTGAGCTCAATTGGTCATCGGAGTTGGGAGAAAATGATGAAAAAAAAAACCATCCTTGATGGACGAATTTGTGTGCGTTCAGATAGGAATTAAAGACTTCTAGCTAGAAGTCTTTTATTATTTTAGTGAGAAATTACCTCTATTTCAAAACTTATGCTACATGTACTTCAGAGGGAGCCATTTCTCACAATGTTTAATACTGTACGTGTGTCAACAGCTATCCAATGTTCACTACCAAGTCAGTTTTGAAGTTAACATTTGTTTTGAGATATTACCAAACGTGTACCTTCCCTTTAATCTTAATAAATACATCTGATTTTTGTAACAGTGTGAATACTGGGAAACAGACGTAGGCCTATATTACAATGATCATGTATATCTTAAAATGTGAAACGGATTTGCAAACACTTGCCTTTGGACTCAGACTGAAGTATCCTGTCTGTATTGCGCAAACTGTAGACCAGGGGCTGATTTCAAAAAGCAATACAATTTATTGCAATACAAATTGTAAGTATTACCAAAGAGATCTGAATAGTGACATCACACTTTACTAAGCAACTGCGATTTATTGAGTTACATATGCAATCTATCTAAGCTCTTTGTGAAATTGATCCCTGATGCCATTGGAGTTGCATTGAGCGAGTTTTCTATAGTATGATGTACGCAAGAAAACTCTATATATTAGACTTGGCTTTTACATACGTTCTTCACCAACGAACCTGTCGTGATGG
This sequence comes from Asterias rubens, assembly GCF_902459465.1. NCBI lineage: Eukaryota > Metazoa > Echinodermata > Asteroidea > Forcipulatida > Asteriidae > Asterias > Asterias rubens. The sequence goes on along the minus strand of NC_047066.1, from coordinate 11,162,736 downwards.
CTCGATTTGATGCAGTGCAAACTGTGTAGATACTTTGTGGCTGTCTATGGTGCTTTTTGCACTGAAATGCTTGCGTGAATGCAGTACGATACTGAGCACTGATTAGTCCATAAATCAGTGGATTTACACTGTTATTGATCAATTGTGGGATTACGAAGATCCAGTCTCCTGACATGCCGAGTGCAGCTTGGATTGGATCAGGAATCCCCGCTATGATACAGATGATTTTTGTGAAGCTCAGAACAGCATATGGCATTTGACACAGGAAGAACACCACACCATTAACAATCAACATTTTGACCACCTGGTTTCGGGTTCGGAGCTTGGTGAGGTCACTTTGAGAAGTCCTACCAATGGCTGTCCGGTTGTGTAACATTTGAATGATCTTTATGTACATGTAAATGTTGGAAACCAGTGCGACTATCCAAGGAATGTTTAGCAATGGAGTAGTCAAGTAATTTATCCATGGCTGTACGACACCACAAAATGCCACAATTAATGGGAACTCGTGGTACATGTCATCGTCTGGCCATTGCAGGCAGACAAAGGTGATTTTAGCATTACGCAGAACAGCTAATCCGGACAACACAAGCCCAACTGACCAACAGATTGCCACGATTTTATTGGTTCTTTTCCGTGTACGGATTCTCAGGTGCTTTAGAGGATGGCACATGGCAAGATATCTCTCAAACGAAACCATGGTTATTAAAGCAATGGATGCAAAATATCCAGTGTTTATGGCTACAAAAAAGCTGACACACTCTGCCGAGGTCACAAAGATGACACTATCGAACACTGGCGATGTTGCATAGAGCCAGAAGTACTGTAACGCAGATAGGCACAAGAACAGAAGATCAGCCAGTGCCAAGTGTACCAAATAGATATTAGTTTCCGATCTCATTCTAGGAATGCGGAATATGACAAAAACAAAAGTAGTGTTGTTGAAGATTCCTATGGTTACTATAATCGGTATGATGATAGTGGTTATGATGGTATCCACCGGTGTATGAATCCAATCGGATGTGGTCTCCTCAGTGATGTTATAGGACAAACTACAGCTATCTGATGTCACATCATTCCCCATGACGATTCGCTTTTAATCTTCTGCAAACAGGAGTTACAGTTGATCGTATCTCAACACGTCTCGCTTGTGTTTAACTCGCAGTTGTGGTGTAATAGCTACTCGATGAAGCTTTTATGAACCACAAGTCCTGCTCCTGCCTCTTCCGTCTGACTGTGTATCCCATGATATGTGAAATAAAAACATCAATCAATTCTTTGCTAACCACTTGCAAATAATTAACCATAAAAATAAACACAATTTATTGGAGCGGTATTTCATCAGTGCTTTGATTTTTTTGTTTTTAACAGTTTCAATCTTCACAACGGTTATTTTTACAAATCTCCTGGGACAACCACATAACTTTGCACAGTCGCAGTTAATATTTGAGCCTTGTGGCCAATTAAATGCCATTAATAGTAACATGGAAACAGTGTTCCTTCTCAGACATGTTTGAAGTCCACGCTAGCAGCATCAGTTAAATTGGCGAGATGGGTAATAACAGCCTCACTAACCAGGGTGTCACGCCGTATCAATACCTCTCATCACTTACCCCTGGTAGGGAAGTAATAATGGAATAAAAAACATGCTTGTCACACGAAGATGTGTGCTTTTGGATGCTTGTTTTGGGGATCTCAAATTCTAAATCTGAGGTCTCAAAATCAAATGAGTAGAAAGTTTGTCTCATATTCAAATTCAAATATTTAAGTTGGAAATTACTTCTTTCTAAAAAAACTGCATACAGTTTGACATGTCACGTTATAAAAGAAAAACGAGAGGAGACTATAGGCTGCTCTTTGTGCCTCTATTGCAGGCTATTGCACTTAAAGCGCGCACGTTGAGTGGTTTGAGTGGTTCAACCACACAGGCCTGTTTGAAATATTAATACATGTACTGGAACATTTTTAGTAACAAATACTGTGGGCAAAGCAAGCAGCGCAAACTTGCTTAAAGGACGCGGCATGGATCACCCCTGGAACGAGGTTTCTGGGACTTTGTAAGCGTTTGAACGATTAAACTGATTTTATTATTAAGTTTTTTGTTGTAAACTTGTGTCTGTTAACAGTGATAATTATATGTTGTTATATGCACGGCTTTATGGAATGCTTTGAAAAGCTCAAAGCTTATAACGTGTGCATTATTTGCTAGTCTTCTAGAATAGACTTTGAAAATGGCCCCAATTAAACTCTTGGTGGCGCTCTATAATGCATTTCTTTTTTACTAGCAATACATTGAGTTTTGTTTTGTATAGACCACTTCAATTACATGTATCACCAAATGTATAACTGGACTGCAACAAACCTGCAATAATGTTGCTCTATGAAGAAACACCTTTCTTGCTGATTGTAGTAAATGATACATTATGGTGTTATTAATATATTCATTCAGGTTTTTAATAATAGACATAGAATACATCCACAAAGTGTAGAATACTGATCAGACCTCATGTTACATTAATGGGTTTCTTTTTGGCAGTGAATAATGCAGCTGATACTTTTTGCTCACCACTGCAGTACAATAATTTTTAAACAAGCCTTTGCATGCAATATTTAAAGACACTGGACACTATTGGTAATTGTCAAAGACCAGTCTTCTCACTTGGTGTATCTCAAAATATGCATAAAATAACAAACCTGTGAAAATTTTAGCTCGATTGATCGTCGGAGTTGAAGAGATAACTATCAAAGAAAAAATACCCTTGTCACACGTAGTTGTATGCTTTCAGATGCTTGATTTCGAGACCTCAAATTCTAAACTTGAGGCCTCCAAATCAAATTCGTGGAAAATTACTTCTTTCTTGAAAACTACGTCACTTCAAAGGGAACCGTTTCTCACAATGTTTTATACCATCAACCTCTCCCCATTACTCGCTACCAAGTGAGGTTTTATGCTAATGATAATTATTTGGAGTAATTACCAATAGTGTCCACTGCCTTTGATTCATTCAAAACATGATGAGAGCAGTGCACGTATGCACTGAATTCTAAAAACTGCAATACATTAAAGGTAAACTGTGGATTTGGAAACAATCGGTTGTTTTAATTATGCTATGCAAATACAGCTAGACATAATTGCATTTGTGCACAAATGCAGAGCTGTTTCGTAAATAAAATTTTCAAATTATTGTTTGCACTTAATTTGAAATTCTCTTTGAATCAAAATAGTTATGACCAATCCAGCCTATTTAAATAAATAATTTGGATTATACCATGTTCAGATAGCATTTTATGACTTAGAGGTGCAAAAATGGAAAAAATCATAAAAAATCATGTGATGACGTCATCATGACGTCATTTCACATTTCACAAGAACTTGCCAATATCCAACAACCTACCAAGTTTCAACATGATCGCATGATTACTTCGGGAGTTATATTAGTTCAAAAAGTACACCTTTAAGGCTGCGTCACGTGACCCCCAATGATGTCATTGATTTGAAACTTCACACATATGAAGATGACAAATAAAAAATAAAAATAAACAAAAAAAATTTAACAAAAACAAGAGCTGTTTCGCTGCGCTTTGCTACGAAACAGCTAAAAAAAACTTCAACAAAAACAAGAGCTGTTTCGCTGCGCTTCGCTACGAAACTGCTAATAAATCAACCTATGAACAAATCATTTCAATAGGTGATTGCATTAACTCGTTTAGATATTGCTGAAAATCCGGAGCGGTTATGTCCACGCAGGAAGAATAGTGTAATTGGAATACACAACCTGACAAACGTTTGTGGCAGTATAAAAACATTTCTCAGGTTAAATTTTTTGGGCCTAAAACACATAACCGCACTACTTCTCAAAATGCTTTGTACATATCGAAAGCTGCTGTAGGCTGTTTAAACCAAAAGGGTTACATACGTGTGTATGCCATTAAAGTTAGGAGTGATTATCAAAGAGACGAAACCAAATACTCGACTGCATTAAATGTATTGTTTTAACCTTTAAAGGCAGTGGACACTTTTGGCAATTACTCAAAATAATATTTGGCATAAAACCTTTCTTGGTGACGAGTAATGGGGAGAGGTTGATGGTATAAAACATTGTGAGAAACGGCTCCCTCTGAAGTGCCATAGTTTTCGAGAAAGAAGTAATTTTCCGAATTTGATTTCGAGACCTCAGATTTAGAACTTGAGGTCTCGAAATCAACCATCTAAACGCACACAACTTCGTGTGACAAGGTTTTTTCATTCTTTCATTATTATCTCGCAACTTCAATGACCGATTGAGCTCAAATTTTCACAGGTTTGTTATTTTATGCATATGTTGAGATACACCAACTGTGAAGGCTAGTCTATGACAATTACCAATAGTCCACTGTCTTTAATACCATATTGTATACAACACGACACACACATAAGTTCAGTTTCATTTTTAAGTGACATAAAGCCCGGTTCATACTGCCTGAGAATGCGAATGCGAACTACATGTAGACGTCACGACCCTCCTTTTGCAGCGATATTGGCAAGTGAGTTGCGCTCAAGTCAACTCAGTGCGAATTTCGTTGCGAATTTGTGACGTTAACATTTGTATTGCATTCGCATTCGCAGGAAGTATGAATCGGGCTTAAGTCGTCCCAACAACCTTTTCACCAAAACAATTGATAAGAAGTAAAAGGAAAGTTGCAGATGTTCTTCTTTCATTGCTAACTCGAAGCAGTCACATAGTGCAACAACAAAAATTTAACGCCTCCATAAACTCACTTCAAAACTTTGTTTAAATGCAATTATAACAATTTATTGGCTCGTTATTAACTTTTCTGTTGCAAATTGAAAACTTGGTTTCAATATACTTGGTAGAAGTCGTTTTTGTTTTCTAAAGCGGTCATGGTAGCCCTAAAGTGTTCCTTGTCATTGGAAAACTATATGATAGATTTATACTGCTTAGGAGACCGAGTGCACTTCAAAATTCAACTTTTTGAGTCAGCTGGGAATTTGGATCCGTTTTAGAACTCAAATCGGTAGATTTTGAATGATTTCTGGATGATATTGTAGGCCTACTGCCACATCCTGGCAGCAGCAAGATACTTCACTGATCATAATGTAAAATTTAACATTTTTGTATAATAGTATCCACGAAGCTTGGGCGATATCACGATATTATCGAATATCGCGATATTAATTTGGACACGATTTCGATATCGGATGGATTTGGTTTTAATCGCAATATTGATATATCGCGATAATCGCGATGTATCGATATATCGAGTAAATATCGCGATGTATTTGCTAGCTGAGACATCTTGCACCCCATAGGTTTGGAGTAAAACCAGAAGAATAGGTCATTAGAACACCTCTCTTATGCTAGGACTGTCTCTTCTACAACTTTCACTTGGAGTTTTAAGACTGATGATGTCAAATTTCATTAATCGCGTTTATATCGAATATCGCGATATATTGTCGGCGATATATCGTGAATAAAATAAAATCGATATCGCCCAAGCTTAGTATTCACATACGTGTAAATTCAAGAGTTAAACAAATACATAGTGTGATGTGCCTCCTTATTTCTTCATATCAAAATTTGATCAAAAAGGAAATGTACTGTGTAATCTCCTTAGAGCTGGTCTAAAAGCATACTTGCCGGAACGCCATCAGGCTTCTAATGTTATGTTGCAGGTATATTGCAGATTGTACCTGTATGGACCATAATTCTAGAAAACATAAAACAATACTCAACAAAAACTTAAATTTGAAGCTCAATTTAGTCCGGAAAGATCTCTAATTTCCAATTTGTGTCAAGATTTTAGTATTTCAGTGTTTCAGTGGGCCAGATAAATAAAAACTAGCATTTGCTTTTACTAGTCTTTTACTTAAATCCTTATAAATAAAAGTAAGCCTTAATATTGCTAGTAATTGGTCAAACTAGTAGGTAAAATCAATGCTTGAGGGACTCTTCTTATTGAGGTGTAAATAAAACCGACATTTTACTATTACCTGATAGTTTCACAAGATACTGGGCCGTGTAAAGGCCAGCATTAACAAAATGTCGATAAGTTTAAGATCAGGCATGAGAATTTGCTCAAATCTCTATAAATAACCTTTTACTGGAAAAACACCATTTACTTGAACGGATTAGTAAGTGGTCAGAGAAAAGCACAATAGCGGGGTATTCAGAAGTATAACAATAGAGGCATGGACTCATAGATCAATATATTAACTGAAATGCAGGCGGGGCAGTTTCCACTTAGTCAAGTTTTTGATGAGGAAACAGCCAGCCTCTCCACGCCAGAGCTCCAGAGATTGGTTCTTTTAGAACAATTAAAGTACACAACAAATTTGTAAGTAACATTTATAGTTGGATCATTAGGCCAAGGGAAAAATAACCCTTTAATACTGACGCGATACCGAACCATTATATGCAACACTGTTGTGTAAGTAAAATCTCAAGCTCCTCATGCAGTAGCTTGTAAAAATACAAGTAATTGCTACAGTATGTTAGTAAAATGTCGTTTTTATTTATATGTCTATAAGTGAAAGGTAATCCAGCGAGCAAAATGTTCATGCCTGATATTTTACTTTTCAGTCTTCTTGCTAATGCTGAACCTTTAAACTTGATAAGTAATTGCTAGTTTTTATTTATCCGGCCCAATGACCCTGTCGGAAAAAAAGAAAAAGATCGAAAAAAAAGATGGTCGGTTCACAATCTTGTTTCTTGGGTACTGTGGTCTGTTGTCAGGCTTTTTGGAACTTGGCGCCGTCTGCATTGGTTTTTGAATTGAAATTTAAACAGTTTTAAGAATGCAGATCGGTAATGTGGGCTCATCACTCCATAGATCACTGGATTGACACTGTTGTTGATCAACTGAGCGACAATAGCAATCCATTCTAATTGTTTCTCAATTGAAGCAGCGTATAACGGATTGGGAACCTGGGCTATCAAGCAAATCCATCCAGTCAGACTTAGAATGCTGTATGGTATCTGGCAAAAGAAAAATACCACACCGTTCACGATCAGCATTTTCGCAACTTGGTTCCGCATAGTTGTCCGAGCAGCCTGCATTGTGCTATTGGTATTTCTGCGCTTGTGCAGCAACTGTATGATTCGGACGTACATGTAGCTACTAGCAATCATCGCTAGCAACCAAGGAAAGTTAAGCAATGGTCCTGTGTAGTAAGCTACCCATGGCTTGACAGCACGACAAGTAGAATATGTTAACGGGAGTTTTTGGTAAGTTTCCTTATCAGAAGGCCAATGTAGGCAACGAATGTTATGTACAGCAATTCGTGGTACGGTCAGCACCGAAAGCACAAACCCCACCAGCCAGCATGTTGCAACTATTCTATTGGTTCGCTGTCGACTGCGGATTGCAAGATGTCTCACAGGGTGGCAGAGCGAAAGGTATCTTTCAACTGTCACCATGGTAACCAAAGCAATGGATCCGAAGTATGCAGTGTTGATAATTATGAAAAACATAACGCACTCAGCCGAGTTCTTGAAGAAATGATCATATGACAATGGTGAAGCGCTGTACCTCAAGATATGATGCAGGGCAGACAAACAGAGGAAAGACAGATCGGCAAGGGCCAGGTGAGCTAAGTAAATATTAGTTGCCGAGCTCATGGTATGATTGCAGCAGATAACGAGTAGAAACAGTGAATTGCAGATAAAGCCAATACAAGAGATAATTGGTATCACGGCAGTAATAAGGACCTCCTCTGCTGAGGTGTAAAGCCACTCCCAAACTTCCTCTTCGGTGATGTTAAAAGTCTTATCGCACTCAGTCGATGCCATAGCTACTCCCATGCTAGTTGAGAATTTCAAAACCTGTGTATTGAACAGCTGCTTTAACAAAATGAAGCTCTCATACCTTTCAAGTGACTGATACATGTAGCTTGCTTGTAAAACATCACTTGTTGTTGATTTAGATTTGTGTTACGTACATATATACTCCATGACCTTTGATGTCAATTATCAGCATAAATAGAAAAGAAATGGAGCACATTTATCGCTTTCAAATTGCTGCTCTAATTTTAGGTCAAACTAGTTCGTGCAGATAAGATAAGATCCTGAACACTGTGGTTATATATTCCTCTATTTATAAGCAGGATACAGGTGCACACAAATAGAAATTTAGCCGCACCACCGAAGTAGAGCTCTGTAAATACAATCATTCATCGAAAGCCATTAGAAGGGGCGGGTAAAGTCCAGAACTGTGACCAAAAAGGCTGTCTGTTCGTGTCACTGAGAGTCCTGAGACTCTTGAGTTACTTACTAACGGTGGTATTTCTGAAGACAGAATGGACGAAGTAATGGATGTCACACTTTAATGTTTGCACTGATTGTTTGTCCAGCCCTCCCTCTTCTAAAAGAAGTAACCAAAATTAAATTGTTTTATTCCAAAGGTGTTTACCCAGAAACAACACTTAATTTTTTACACTGATTGTTTTTTCATTCTGTTTCAAAGGCAAACAAAGTGTCACCCAGCTTCCTGTTAGAGACACTGGACACTATTGGTAGTTTTCAAAGACCAGTCTTCTCACTTGGTGTATCTCAACATGTGCACAAAATAACAAACCTGTGAAAATTTGATTCAATTGATTGTCAAAGTTGCCAGACTTATAATGGAAGAAAAAAACACCCTTGTCACATGTAGTTGTGTGCTTTCAGATGCTTGATTTCGGAACCTCAAAATCTAATTCTGAGGTCTTGAAATCAAATTCAAATATTTTAGTGGAAAATTTATTCTTTCTTGAAATTCAGAGAGAGAGCCATTTCTGACAATGTGTTATACTATCAACAGCTCTCTGGTGCTTGTTACCAAGTAAGTTTTTATGCTAACATTTTTTGGGGACTAATTACCAATAGTGTCCACAGCCTTTTTAAAGGCTGTGGACACTATTGGTAATTAGTATTACCAAGAATACAAATTAAACTGTTTCATCGCAGGTGTTTACCCAACAATAAAGGATAAGAAAAAAGAAAAAAACAAAAAAAACAATACATGCTCATTAAGCCGGCATAATATAGGCCTACATTAAGGACAAATACAAATATTAACTTTTTAAATGTTCAAACAAGAAGATTCTTCGTAGTTGCATACTGGAGCTGTGGTCCGAGTTTCGTCAATCTTTGTACCGCACAAAAGGAAGCTTAGCAAACCTAAGTTATTGCTCCCCTGATATAAAGCTACCCCTGAAAAATACCAGTTTATCTTTTGTGTACAATTCTTTCTTGTGCATAAATATGTAACACCCCTATGTTCCGTCACCCCTTTGTTTCAACACCTCCTGTGTACATGATGTAACTTCATAATCCCAACCCTAACATTTAAACCATGATGCTTTTCCCCTCTGAATGTTGTTGTAGGAACTGAGGGTGTCGAATTATAGAGCAGTTACCTTTTACCTGTACAGTAGGACTTTACTTTAATCATTCACTCTGTTTAAAGGGTCTATGTACTTTTTGTATGACAAAAAAACAAAATGTCTACAGATTTACACTAAATTTACATTTATTGTTACCGTTTGAAGATGATGATGGTAGAAAGCTTCCCTGAAAATATTAGTTGCTGAGGTGCTGTAGTTTTTGAGAAATGAGTAAAACAATGTCATGAAAATAATTTTCATCTCAGTAATCATGAGATGAAAATTATTTTAGCATGTAAAAACGTATTTTCATGACAAATTGTTTTACTCATTTCTCAAAAACTGCAGCACCTCAGCAACTAACATTTTAAGGTATGCTTTCTACTATCATTATCTTCAAACGGTGTAAGTTTAATTTAAATCTGTGGACATTGGGTTTTGTGTTACAAAAAGTATCCAAATCCTTTAACTTGCACTCACGTTCCTCCTATATAGTACCTATCATTTATACATAGAGCACTGTATGAAGCAGTGCATTGAACAGGTGAAAGCAGTTTAATACCAAGGCATCCCAGCCTACAAGTATTTGCTTTTAATGGGTCATGCCTCCATACAGTTTCAGTTTTGTAAAATCAAATTGTTTATAAACGTATGTTTTGTATGGAAGTAAATGTTGATTGATTGATTGACTGATAGATTGATTGATTGGTTGATTAATTGGTTGAAAGCAAAATGGTGCAATTACAAGGCTCGTGTTTACTTAATTATATAGTGTTGTCTTGGTTCAACTAGGGTTGCCCACCAGTTGTCAAAGAACTGTTCTCCAAAGTGTCCCTATTTATTAGTAACATATACCAATTATAGTAAAAGTAAGTAATTAATTATTAACAATTTGAAATGAACACTAAATTCACCATTTTCATACACTGCAAAAACTGAGTTTTTAAATAATCACACAGTGGGTATTGTCACAAATAGAAACCGGGAAAAAATGTAAAATTTGTTTTCAAAATCAACATTTTATTTTAAAATGAATTTATAAACTTCACACTCTGGCGAGTTGAACCATTCCATATAGTAATCACAAATTCTAAGTACTACCCTGTAGGGGCTAAGTTATGCATACACACAATCTCATTTCCGTTGTTTCACCACGGCAATGGGACCATGAGCACGCAATGTCCACAAAATTACTGCAAAATTAATACTGGCAGATTGTTTAAAAACATGTGTAGGTTGATGAATCTTACTCCGGTTGAATTTGTTGCATCGGTGCAACGATGTCGTATCTCGCATGGAAATGCTCAATGCATTAATGATCCTTGCATATAGAGTTTATATATAAGAACTAGAGGGCGCACTGACCTATATGAGCGACCGGGCATGGACGCAGGCAGCCATTTTCTAAGTTGACAAAACAGGCATCCCACAGCGTGTGTTTCGCCTCTGTTGTTATCGCCTCTTTCGCTTTATTGAAATCAGCCAGGCTTACTTATTCCACAATGGTTGTTGACATTTGTGTGAACTTGTTGGGTATCTTGGTGCTATTATTTCCTTCTCGTTGTGAATGGAAAACACATAATTGAACCCAGCACGGTCTCCATTACGTGTACATGTATGCACCTGTACTTTTGTATACACCTGTACTTTTCACGTTTGGCTTGTGTTCTTGCATAAAGACTAAACCGTAGTTCTGTATGGACAGGCCTGGGCACGGCCACTGACATTTCTCTTTGTGATTATTATTATTATTGTGTTTTGCGGCAACCAGTAGAATGCCAATTACATTAATTGTTATCCAACCATTTTATACCAATCTGAGATTTTCACAACCTAATTTTTAGCTGTTCCGACCTACCGTCGGAACAGGTATTGTTTTCGTCGAGATTTTTATTATTTTTATTATTATTATTATTCTTTGTTTCTGCCTAAAACCCCATTGCGTTTGTACAGCATTTTTGTTCAGGCTCCGTCTCCTAAAGTATAAGGATAAAAGAGTTAAATCATATATCAAATTGAAGCTTAGAACATAAGCTTTACTCTAATAAAAAAGTGTTAACATTCTTAATTAATTAACCACGTGGTCTTCATTTGAATTTTTAATTTGTAAACTTGATGCAGTCACTTTCATGTTATTGTGAAACATTCTCTTCGGTAATACAACACAGTATATACCTCGATGAGTTGTTTACTTCTTGAGAGGAGTCTATACTATTTTGTTTCCTACCTGCGTTCTGGACACATTACTCTGTACACGCACAACGTACGGAGGTTTAGGATTTTCGTTAGAACGTGCGTTAAATTTGTCTTTGTTTTTCTAACCGCGTTCTGGACCAATTTCTCTGTGCATGGGTTTTCGTTAAAACGAACGTGCGTAATTAGATAGGGGTTTTTGACGACATCGACGTCGTCGTCAAAAAACCCCTTAAGGCATCTAATACTACATTTCAACCCTACTTAATAGTTATAGGCGTTAGCAGTTCATATTTAGTGACAATGGTCGCAAAATCATGAAACGAGAATTATTTCGCCGGATCATAATCCCCTCTGTTGATGCACACATGTAAAAACCGACCATTTATACATCGTGCCCTTCTAGCCTAGTGGTCATCAGTCGCGACTACACATCTGAGAATTGCGAGTTCGAATCTCCGTCCGAAATCAATATTTGTGTATCACCCAAAACTAAAAATATATTTCTTTTTGTAATATTTAAGTTTGATTCTTGTCTTTATATCGATAGTGTTGCCTTTTCTTTTTCTCAAATGTTAGCCCAACATAACCTGTGTGCATGCATGACACGATGATGTTTAAAAACACAGTAAGCGAAAAATGGTGATCATAAGCGCAGAGTATGGTGGTTAAGAGTTCTGTGAAATCAACTTGTACTAGATCAAACATCAAACCACCGACCCCAAAAAAAAATTAAAAATCGTAATTAGTGAACCACGTGACCCATATTTGCATATTTAATTGAACAAGGGGACAAAGTTGTTGGAACTTCCTGTTGATGCTGACATCATGAGAACATCAGCATAAGTATTGGAATTGCACTACCTATTGAACCACTTGGAGTGTTCAAGGAGTCCAACACGTCAGTCTAGAGTCCAACTCTGATTGTAAAAATCAATTAAGGCATCATCTTCAATTTAATTTTATGCAACAAGCAGACTTATAAATTTTCTGATTTTATTTCAAAGGGTAACATAAATGGCTGTTAGCAAACGGTTTCCAACAAAAACTACATGGTGTACGTGCACAATACTCTTACTGGCCTCAAGCACTTACCTCTAGACAATAAATCAAGCATTCAGTTCAAAATGATAAAAGTTTGTTATTGCCACATTATTCAGCGAACCATGAATCATACACAGCTAATATTCACAAGAAAATCTATGTGTGGAGGGTAACAGACAGCACACAATGGAACCGGAGTTTAACAATGACAATACCAAAAGTGCAATCGTCAGCCGTTCAAGGTTTATTATACATGGGGCTGATGGTGATCAAAAGGATAAAAGTTTGTTATCGCCAAATTATTCAGCGAACCATGAATCATACACAGCTACTATTCACAAGAAAATCTATGCGTTGAGGGTAACAGACAGCACAACATGGAACCGGAGTTTAACATGACATTACCAAAAGTGCAATCGTCCTCGCTCCCCAACCAAGGTGACTACAAAACGTCTCTAATGGATAACACGGGTATATTTCGACATGGATTTTTTTCCCAGCAAGAGTTGTGGGGCCCAATTTCTCTAGTATTTATTTTGGGTATTTTGTTTATCTGTTTCATTTAAATATATGGTTAAGTTTTATTTTACGCGAACTGTTTTTGTGTTTGTTCTTCCTGTAGTTTTGAATTGTTTTGCCGCTACATAAGATTACACCCACTAAATAGAATTGCTTACATTGCTTTCTTCGTTAGAAAAAAGGGGGGAGGGGGTCCGTACTCGTTAAGGTTTGCTTTTTATGGGCCCCTCCATTCCCTACATGTGTTTTGCATTGATTTTTAGTTTTTGTTTTCTATTATTGTACGATTGCATTTGCTTGTAATAAATTATTTATTACCTTCTGTGTAGACTAAGCAAGTCTCGCGTGTATTTGAACTTGCGGGACCATTATGTTCCAAACCTTATGGAGTTTTACGTGGGACATTTTGTTTCGTCCATTATTTTAGTTTAACGTAGTTTATGACCATGAATATTATAAATATTGTTAATTATCACAGGAAGACGACCCTCTTCTTTTAGAATGTCGACTTCCCGAGATAAATTATCACAGGAAGATGACAACTGACGTTTAGGATGTCGACATACCGAGATAAATTATCACAGCAAGACGACATCCTACTTTTAGGATGTCGACATCCCGAGATAAATTATCACAGGAAGACGACATCCTACTTTTAGGATGTCGACATTCCGAGATAAATTATCACAGGAAGACGACATTCTTCTTTAAGAATGTCGACTGTTTGTAGTTATAAGACTCCTTGGGGATAGGAGAAAAATTTGGAAAAACCGTGACCTCAATTTGACCTCTACTTCCGGGTCAACCGGAAGTGGGACCATATCTCAAGAACTACTCAACCGATTTTCAATTTGTTTTCACTTACAGACTCCTTGACATTAATATTGACTGTGAAAACTCGTGACCCCATGTTGGCCTCTACGTCGGGTGAACCGGAAGTGGGACCATACGCCAAGTACTATACAACCGATTTTCAATCCTGTTTGTTCAGTTTTATCCTCCTAAGGTATTAAAAATAAACTTTGAAAATCCATGACCCCAAGTTGACCTCTACTTCCGGGTCAACCAGAAGTGGCACCATATCTCAAGAACTACACAACCGATTTTCTAACTTTTTTCAGTTACAGCCTCCTTGGGCGTTAGAGATTAGCCTTAGTTTACCGTGACCCCATGAAGTGGCACCGTAACTCAAGACACTGTACAGTATTTTCAAACTTTTTGTCAGTTATAGACTCCTTGGTAATGTTAACACATAATCAAAGCAAAAGAACACGGAACAGCTTTGTGTTTGTTCACAAACACCTAATGTCTAGTTTTTATTTATTTTTTATTTGACGCATTGACAGCAGGCATTGGCAGGTAAAGACTTGCATATCTGTCAGTTGAAATCTTTTTCAAACACTGCACATTGAATGTTTCAGGGTATGAAAAAAGTCAATCAATTTGCCTGTGCGCCATAAAAGTAAATATTGGGAACAAACAAGCCTTTCTTGCTGCGGTAATCCATTACATTATAATTCTTTAATTTAATTTCCATTATCTTGACCTGTTCTTGAGTTTCTTTGACTTAAATATTTAATTTATTTATTATTCTCCCTTTTTCACCAATATGGAAACAATTGTTGATCGAGTTGATTTAAATTGAAGTCAGTGGGTGGACCTGTACACACTGATGACTTGTGTGTGCGGTTTTCTGTTCAGGCAACATATGATGCACGCAATGTTGGAACAAGTCATTTTGTAAAACAAAAGTTGATACATGCTGTATGTAGTTCCCCAAATTAATGAAACAGGTGACTTTGCAGTGTATATAAGCAGATGGTGTTTGCCACCAGTGTATTGCTGTAGCATACATTTTTTTCTAAACACTTTATATAGCTGTAAATATTTATTCATAAATACCCCAGACAGTTTCTCTACTCCTATTGGTAGAGAGCGCGTCATGTGGGTGTGCATAAACCTTTTGTTAATGACCGGTAAAAAGTGTTAATTCATGAGCGTGACACGCGACCTTGCACCTGTATTTATAAGACAGTTTCTTCATTCCTATTGGTCGAGAGCAACAGGTGAAACAGTTGTGCCACATCACGCGATACGCGCGACGCCCACAGCATTCCCTTATAAGGAGTTGTTTACGCGAGGGCAGCGGAGGGCTCTACTATATCATAGCTGGAGGGGTGTTGTGTTGAAAGAAATCATTTAACAATTATAATTTTTGCATTTATTTTACTATTTGACCAAAAAGTGATGATGTTTTTGACCGAAAAGGTATTTATGAATGGGAATCAAAGTGTGTTGAATCGGTTTTCAACTAGTGGTTTAAACCCGCCGAGGCCTGGTTCTTAATAATTTACCTCGACTTTGTCTCGGTAAGTTATCAAGAACCAGGCCTCGTTGGGATTAAACCACTAGTTGAAAAACTACACGATGATTCCCTTATTTATTCTCAAAGTGATGTGGATATTTCTCTAATCTGTATTTTTCAAATCCTACTGACATATTTTCTTCTTGTAGCCCTAACAAGAGTGACATTTAGCTTTGTTTGGGTCGATCTTACATTATTAAAGGCAGTGGACACTATTGGTAATTACACAAAATCATTATTAGCATAAACCTTTCTTGGTGACGAGTAATGGGGAGAGGTTGATGGTATAAATCATTGTGAGAAACGGCTCCCTCTGAAGTGCCATAGTTTTCGAGAAAGAAGTAATTTTCCACGAATTTGATTTCGAGACCTCAGATTTAGAACTTACATGTAGGTCTCGAAATCAACCATCTAAACGCACACAACTGCGTGTGACAAGGACGTTTTTTGCTTTCATTATTATCTCGCAAGTCCGATGACCGATTGAGCTCAAATTTTCACAGGTTTGTTGAGGTACACCAACTGTGAAGGCTAGTCTTTGACAATTACCATTAGTGTCCACTGCCTTTAAGCAAAGTGTGTTCAACTTTTCGGGAGTTTCTAAACTTCTCGGTTCAGTGGAGGACTATTGTGCTGACTCACTACTACAGTACTTGTATGTTCATTTTTATACAAACACTGCATTTAAAGGTCACAGTGGTTTCGAAAGCCAATCCAATACATGTGATCGATGAAATTATATCTAGACGTGTGTAAAATGAAGGTTAAATCTCTAACAAGAATCAAACCTTAATTGCATGAGTGACTTCTACCACTACCTGAGTGCCAAGTAGACAGTGTTAGCCATTGTATGCACATATACACCAGATGGAGCCAGTGGGCTTTGAGGCGTTGTACGTATGTTGCAAGAGGTAACAATATTTATTCAGGTTGCAGTGATACAATGTGGACGTGTATCTACTTTGCTGAGTAAAATTTGTTCTTTGAAAACTTGAGAACTTTTCTTGATATATTCTTCTGTCGGTGTGAGTAGACTTTGGAGCTCGGGAGAGTACTGTGCCCTACTATTTAGCCACTGTGGATGGAACGTGGGAAATTGGCTTGAACTATAGTACTTCGCCCTGGTGGATCGAGGGAACTTCTCGTTGTTAACTTCGCTTTGGCGTATAGTGAGTTCTAATTAGTCTGAGTATGGATGTTGTGGTTGACCACTCATAAGGAGCATCCAGAAAAAAAACCTGTCAAAATGAACACAATGGCGAGTATCTTGCTGGATGAGAGCACTTCAGAACACGAGCAAATATATATATATGAGGAGGATGTTATTAATTGGGAGTATTCACAGGTAGACACCATCTTAATTACCATCCTTGTACCGATTCTCTTGTGCCTCGGAGTGATCAACAATTCAGCTTTTTTATTTGTCATTTTTCGTGTTCCCAAAATGAGATCTGCAACCAATATCTGCTTAGCACATTTGGCCGTGGCTGATCTTCTGTACCTGTCTGTTACGAGCCTCGTGTTCAACATTTTGAGTTACACTGCATCCCCATCTGTGGCATTCATTGCTATCGCGAAAAGTGATGCTGCATGTTTTATTTTTGAGTTGTTGAAGCGCATGGGATACTTTGTATCCATTGCTCTGGTGACCACGGTGTCATTGGAGAGATATCTTGCTGTATGCCATCCTATCCAGCATCTGAAAGTCCGTGGACGGCGTCGAACCAACACAATGGTCGCTATCTGTTGGGTGGTGGGGTTGATGTTTGCATGCTCAACAACATTAGGCATCTCAGCAGTGAATTACAAGCTGTTTGTCCAGTGGCCTGAGGGTTACCAAGATTATCCAAGGGAGGTATCGGGCTGTCAAGGACTACATTCAATGATATGGCGTATCACATTGCCTCTGGGAGTTGTACCCTGGTTCATTGCAATGTTTGCTAATGTGTTTATGTATGTGAAGATCATTTATGCATTGAACAAGCGCAAGAGTGCTACTTTATGAAAAGAACCAACAACAAGGCGCAGAAAAGTCTTAACAAGGTTGCTCAAGTTCTGATCGCCAATGGAGTTGTATTCTTCATCTGTCAAACTCCATCTGTTGTGATCGTTATAACTAGCTATGTTTTTTACTCGACACCGGGTAATGCTAGTGAAGGATTGGAAACTTTGTTAAGGAATGGACCTTGGTTTTCTGAAATTCCTCTGTTAATAAACACCATAGTCAATCCACTGATATATGGCACTATTCATGCACAATATCGATCTGCATTCATTCAAGCGTTTCGATGCAATACTGGATCTAGTCAGCTTCAATTCGACAAAAACATTCCCGCAGTCAGTGCCCATGTGATGAAGAGAGCACGAAACTTAAATGAGACGGAGTGTGACGTCACCAGCCTTTGACTACAACATGATGTGCCCTGCACGGTTAGACATAGCATTGTAGGCACATGACAACTTCCCTACTGAATGACTGTTCAATTTCTTATCCTCTTTTAATAGCATGTAAAGTTTATAATCAAACAAACACAAAAAAATAGGCTTTGCTTCTAGCCCATGTTTATAATTGTATGCATATATATGTATACATGTCTATTGTGATACTGTCTTTGACAAGTTACCAAAACTACATCTACCGTTAAAGGCAGTGGACATTATTGGTAATTACTCAAAATAATTATCAGCATAAAACCTTACTTGGTGACGAGTAATGGGGAGAAGTTGATAGTATAAAACATTGTGAGAAACCGCTCCATCTGAAGTGACACACGTGTAGTTTTCGAGAAAGAGGTAATTTTCCACAAATTTGATTTCAAGTTTAGAATTTGAGGTCTCAAAGTCAAGCATCTAAAAGAACACAACTTCATGTGACAAGGGTGTTTTTTTCTTTCATAGGTATCTCGCAACTTTGACGACCAATCAAGCTCAAATTTTCACAGGTTTGTTATTTTATGCATATGTTAAGATACACCAAGTGACCCCTACGAAATACTCTTACCAAAAGGGTCCAATGGCTTTAAGAAGTGTTTACAAAAAAAATCAGAATGTTGAGAATATTATTTTTAAATAAAAAGTGTTGTTTACTGAGAGGTCCAAATCGTTGTAAAAGTCAGGCTCAGAGCTAGATCAGCCTAAAGCGAACCAAATCAAATCTGAAAACAAATTTAAGACCAAACAAAATTTCAACTTAAAATGCTGCAATAAGAATTCAATTTTATTTTGCATACAATTTTGCTTACATCAAATAAAAATAGTTCAGTTTACATGTACATGGACTGGCTACAAGACACTCAAACAATTAGAGAATAGAAATTGTGCTTTAAAAACACGTGTCTGACCCTAAGTTGAGTGGGTCAAATAAATCTTTACATGGATATTCAGCAGTAACTTAATCTGTTTAAGGAGTGCTTTTAAACTTATCGCTAATGAGGGATCTTTTTCTGTGCTTGCATTTAAATTTTTCTGAATATGATGCATACATGGAATATGTGTTTTTTGGCTAAATTTTGTCTCATTATCTTGTGATTTACCTACAGTTCTTCACACAGTCTTCCCAAACAAAAAAATTGTGTGTGTAAAACATCAACTAATTATGCAATTCAGATGGTAAAAAAATAATGGAGGAAAATCTTTCGTATTAAAAAAGTTGCACTCAGAATAATGTAAAATATTCATGAGCACATTGCAACCGGAATTTGGAAACCAAACACAGGTATTCAATGTAGTATAAAGTTTAACATCACAAAGAAATCATTTGCAATCATAATTTTTTCTGACATAAACATATCACAAAATAAATATTTGTTTTATCTGTTTGTCACTATATTGAAGAGGGCAAAATAAACTTTCAACACTAAATTTACAGCAATTGAAGACAAAGGTGGTTGTACTGAACTCTGAACAATTGCATTTTTATTTTCTAAGACCTTTGAGCATGAAGGGTTTTGTTCAGCAGGCAAAGAAACATCAGTTGAATTAAAAGAGAAGACTGGTCTTTGACAATTACCAATAGTGTCCACTGTCTTTATGTTAATTATGACATTAATTTTTGAAAAAGTATACGACAATGTTAAAATCGTAAGGAAATTAAATATTTAAATAAATAAATTATAAATGATTATAAGAGGTGATAATTTTCAAAGACTTTTAGTGAAATGTCAAACTGAGTGTTGTCTTTTTGTGTAAAAACTGTAAATAACACTTTTATAAATGAAAAGATCGCAAAATCCTGTGATGTTTAAAAGGAGCTAAAACAAAAGATGATTCGCAATTATTATACTTATGTGTACAACAAACATTATCTAAATGGTTTGAGGACAAATAGTTTTACTTTTGTGTTTGATTGCTTTAATCCTATAACCCCTATGGGAATACACAATTAGAGAAATGTTACTCCTCCGAGATTCAAATTTTGGGGCATAATAAAAACTAAATTAATTTTACATTATGACACTTCTTCGAAGTGAAATGTTTCTCAAAATGCTCTATACCATCGCGGCCGTCATATGGCAAAACAGTGCAACTAATTTTGTGGTGTTTTTGAGAAAAACAGTTGCCTGGGTAAGTTGGGGGCGCTCTTTTCATATAGCCCGGTCTCGTTTTCGCACCTGGCTCCATTATCAAGATACAACTATACAAATTGTGGTCTTTTTGCCTTTTTGTGTGGTTTGGTATGGCAAAACGCATTATGTTGACTTAGATACTTTGTTCTGCACTTTATTTTATGGCAAAACGGTCCATTTATAAGAAGCAGTCTTCTGCTCGACTGTAGCTATGTGTTCAGCACGTCAGTGTTTATCTGGTAGAAGAGGCTTTCATTATGATGTAGTGTTTTGGGTTTAGTAAATTTTTACCTCTACGGTAGTGTTTACATCATTGGCAGAACGCCTTATCTGTATGATACACCGTTTTTGCCAACAAAGAAATTCAGAAATGTTTCATTCTATGTTAGACTTTTTACATGGCAAAACAATGTATCTACAAGATGCTTCATTACTCCCTATCTTTTAATGTGTAAAGGACTCGTACAGTGTAATACATGTGAAGCAGTGTTTTGTTTTGCCAGATATGGTGGTATGTGCATTACAGTATGATCTCATGGCTAGATCTAGACCATCTAACAGCATGCTATGCGCAATGCTACAGCACCAACTGCAACAACATGTAGCCTTTTAGTTCAACTAAAATGAATGAGAAAATAGAAACCATTACAAAAACAGTAAGTTTTAATTTGCATGAACTGCTCATGCTGTACTAGACATAGACATCCTTCGAACCCAGTCACTAATGTTATGAATTGTAATGTCATTAACTCAAGCTGTGAATTGCCATACATCTACATGTACACATTTTTTGTAGGTGTAAGTTTACTGTTTTGTAGGTGTAAGTTTACTGTTTTGTAGGTGTAAGTTTACTGTTTTGTAGGTGTAAGTTTACTGTTTTGTAGGTGTAAGTTTACTGTTTTGTAGGTGTAAGTTTACTGTTTTGTAGGTGTAAGTTTACTGTTTTGTAGGTGTAAGTTTACTGTTTTGTAGGTGTAAGTTTACTGTTTTGTATGGTGTAAGTTTACTGTTTTGTAGGTGCAAGTTTACTGTTTTGTAGGTGTAAGTTTACTGTTTTGTAGGTGTAAGTTTACTGTTTTGTATGGTGTAAGTTTACTGTTTTGTAGGTGTAAGTTTACTGTTTTGTAGGTGTAAGTTTACTGTTTTGTAGGTGTAAGTTTACTGTTTTGTAGGTGTAAGTTTACTGTTTTGTAGGTGTAAGTTTACTGTTTTGTAGGTGTAAGTTTACTGTTTTGTAGGTGTAAGTTTACTGTTTTGTATGGTGTAAGTTTACTGTTTTGTAGGTGCAAGTTTACTGTTTTGTATGGTGCAAGTTTACTGTTTTGTAGGTGTAAGTTTACTGTTTTGTATGGTGTAAGTTTACTGTTTTGTAGGTGTAAGTTTACTGTTTTGTATGGTGTAAGTTTACTGTTTTGTAGGTGCAAGTTAACTGTTTTGTATGGTGCAAGTTTACTGTTTTGTAGGTGTAAGTTTACTGTTTTGTATGGTGTAAGTTTACTGTTTTGTAGGTGTAAGTTTACTGTTTTGTATGGTGTAAGTTTACTGTTTTGTAGGTGTAAGTTTACTGTATTGTAGGTGTAAGTTTACTGTTTTGTAGGTGTAAGTTTACTGTTTTGTATGGTGTAAGTTTACTGTTTTGTATGGTGTAAGTTTACTGTTTTGTATGATGCAAGTTCAATACACTAATCAAAATAATTAGATTATAAGAGGTGATAAGAAGTAAGATTGCGTACACTTTCTAGCTGGCTGCCAAAACACAAAGGTTTTGCCCGGCGGTATGCGCGCGAATCATGTTATGGTTTTCGTGTGACGTCAGAGGTCACATCGTCTATAATGTTTGAACTTTAAGGAAACAGAATGTCAATATATATTTACAATAATTTGCTACAGCTTCAATTTAACACCTTTTGCCCCCAAATGTTCAACTTTGCTTATCTGATTAAAACAAAACAAAAACGCGTGTCTGAGCATTTGAAGACAAATTACTAGAACAAAATTTAAATCTGTGCTCCCCAGTTTAACCTGCAAGCAGCTACAGCAAACTTTTTAGCCATACTTATTAGAGTTGTCTCCTAAGTGTTTTTTTCCCCTATATAACTAAACAAATTTCTTTCCCACTATTTGAATCTAAGTTATTTTCTTCTTAACTTCGGACAAGTCATGTTTAACACCATTCGACCTATTCCACGCCATATCTAAGGTGTATATAATTATCATGTTTTCTTATATAACGAAAATAAAATATCTCAGTTTCTCTTGAATTTTCAGTTGGAAGGTTTCTAGTTTCTGTCTGTAAGTTAAACAAAATGTAAATAAGATGTAAAATAATACAAACAAACTTTTAAGTGTTTTTGTTAACCTAACACTGTGAGTGGAGGGGGCTTTGCTACAAAAACTTTAATTAATTAAAATTATATGTGTCATGAAACTGGGTCCCTGTGACTACAAACTTTGAGGACGATTTTTGTTTCAGAATATTCAGTCAAAAACTTGACTTATGAACAAAAAGTGATAACTAAGGATCAGAGTCGCGAAGACCTTTTGGGGTTTCAAAAGAACCAAGTTTCAGTTTGACATGTTTTTTAATGGCAGTTAATAAGTCTTGAAACGTAGAAAGTTACGGAGCTGACATTGACGAATTATACAAACATTGCACAGTAATGGAAAGCTTAATAAGCCGCTCTGTTTGTCCTCTAGACAATGTAAGTACCATTATACGTAAATGAGAAAATCTCTCCCAGGAGCCTAATTGTGATTGATATGGGTTATTATCAATGTCTGTATTAATAAAACTGGGTCCCTGTGACTTCAAACATTGATGATTACACCAAAATAATCAGTCCAAGTCACAAATCATGAATTAAATAAAAAACATATGTAAAAGATC
The DNA here is from genome assembly GCF_902459465.1 of Asterias rubens. Taxonomy (NCBI): domain Eukaryota; kingdom Metazoa; phylum Echinodermata; class Asteroidea; order Forcipulatida; family Asteriidae; genus Asterias; species Asterias rubens. The sequence goes on along the minus strand of NC_047066.1, from coordinate 11,139,799 downwards.
AGAGTCGAGAACACTTTTGTTTTTCACAGAAACTTAATTTCTAGTTTGACATACAGTAGTTCTGAATGACAGTAAGGCCATGTTAAAATTGGTGCCTACAGCTACAATGTACAGCTACAGCTTGAATTTTCGCGTCATCATGCGCTCAGGTACTGGATGTCCTTAGCAACACCCTAAGTAGATGATAATTTGAATACAGCCTTAAAGGAACACATTGCCTTGGATCGGTCGAGTTGGTACTTTGAAAAGCGTTTGTGTTCATTTGTTATAAAATGCATATGAATAGAAGATCTTTTAAAAGTAAAATATAATAATCCACACAAGTATCACTCGTGGTTTTCCTTTTACCTCGTCGACAAACACGGTCGGCCACTTATGGGAGTCAAATTTTTGACTCCCATAAATGGCCGTCCGTGTTAGTTTGCAAAGTAAAAAGAAAACCACTAAATTTCGAGGCAAATGTATGTGGATCATTGCATTATACTTTGAAAAAATCTTTCTAACCATATGCACTTTATAACAAACGGTTACAAACGCTTTTCAAAGACCAACTCGACCGATCCAAGGCAACGTGTTCCTTTAATAAGTCTTGAAACATAGAGAGTAATGGAGCTTAATTAAAATGATGAATTATACAAATATTGCACAGTACTGAAAAGCGATGAATGAAGCCGCCCGGTTTGTCCTCTAAACCATGTAATTACCATTACACGTTAATGAGAAAATCTCTCCCTGATGCCTAATTGTGATTGATACGGGTTATTGTCAATGTCTATATCGTAAAACTGGGCCCCTTGACTTCAAACATTGATGATCTTTACAACAAAATGTTGCACAGAGTAATGGAAAGCGCAGCTCATGAAGTAAACACTATAGTCACCATTAAAGGCATAGAACTATTGGTAATTACTCAAAATATTTGTGAGCATAAAACTTACTTGGTAAAAAGCAATGGAGAGATCTTGATAGTATAAAACATTGTGAGAAACGGCTCCCACTGAAGTAACGTAGTTTTTGAGAAAGAATTAGTTTTCCACGAATTTGATTATGATGTCCCAAAATCAAGCATCTGAAGCACACTACTTTGTGAGAGAAGGGTGTTTTTTCTTCCATTATTATCTCGCAACCTTGACGACCAATTGAGTTCAACTTTTCAAAGGTTTGTTATTTTGTGCATATATGTTGAGATACACCAAGTGAGAAGACTGGTCTTTGACAGGTACTAATAGTGTCCAGTGTCTTTAAGGCAAGTAAATGGAGAACCTTTTTCGGTAAAGCCTAATTGTGATTGATATGGGTTATTATTAGGTATGCCTAGTAATGTAGTAGCGTACTGTGTTTCTTTCATCAGTATACATGTATACCATTGTTGACCAGTGATAGGCTGACAGTTTAATTAGAGCATCATCTACACGATATTCAGCAACTTGTCATCAAAGCCTGTTGAGCACCTAGACATCAGGGTGCGGCTGCCGAGGATGGACGGTTTGTGTACGCATCGGGTGCCAACGTATTTACAACAATAGGAATACGTATAAATAAAAACATGATGCTGGATGACTGCTCGCATCTGACGGCCTCCTTGAACTGCTCCAAGGTGGGCAGCTCGATGATGTCTTGAGGAAGCTCATTCCAGTCTTAAATTGTACAATGAAAAAAGCTGTATTTGTAGGTGTCTGATAGTGTTCTTAGTCTTGTAAATCTCAATCTATAAGAACGGTCTGTGGTACCAGGTACACAATGGCAGATAATAGCTCACTAGATGAGTGTCTAGCTGATGCTAAAAACATCTCTTTGTTGAATATATCGTTGTGGCTTTATTCACCCAAGGACATCATCGTTATTACCATCGTCATACCAATCATCTTGTGTCTTGGAGTGATCAACAACTCAGCTTTTCTGTTTGTCATGTTTCGTGTTCCCACGATGAGATCTGCAACCAATATCTGCTTAGCACATTTGGCCGTGGCTGATCTTCTGTACCTGACTGTTACGAGCATCGTGTTTATTATTTTGACTTATGCAACATCCCCATCTGTGGCAAACAATGTCATCCTGAGCAGTTCTGCTAAGTGTTTCACCTTCGGGTCGTTGAGGTTAACGGGATACTTTGTATCCATTGCTCTGCTTACAACGGTGTCATTGGAGAGATATCTTGCTGTATGCCATCCAGGGAAACATCTGAAAATCCGTGGACGGCGCCGAACCAACACAATGGTCGCTATCTGCTGGGTGGTGGGGTTGATGTTTGCTTGCTCACTGACATTAAGCACTTCGGCTGTAATGAAAACACGTTGTTTCATCTGGCCTGAAGTTTACCGGAACTTTCCAACATTGTTCAGCTACTGTGGGCCTGTAGTTGACGTTGCAGGCATTTTTGGACCACCCCTGTCACTTGTAGCCTGGTTCACTACAATGATTGCTAATGTTTTTATGTATATACGGATTATTTATGCATTAAACAAACGCAGGAGTGCTACCTTTATGAAAGGAAACGACCATCAAGCAAAGCAAAGCCGAAACAAAGTCGCACAACTTCTGATCGTCAATGGTGTGGTATTCTTCACCTGCCAGACACCTTCCATTGTGGACCATTTGGTGAATTATTATCACATGATCATACCAACATACGGTTCTAATGAAACATACTCACAACTGGCAGTCAACAAAGCATGGTTTGCCGAAATTCCTCTGTTAATAAATACCATAGTCAATCCACTGATATACGGTGCAATTCATGCTCAATACCGTTCTGCATTCATTCAAGCATTTCGATGCAATACTGGATCTAGTCGGCTTCAATTTGACAAAGCCAATCCTGCAGTCAGTCTTCAAGCGATGAAGAGAGCCCGAAACTTTACCGATGATGAAACTAATGACACCATGCTTGTGAAATCCAACATAACTCGGCTTTAAAGCCGTTTACAATCTGTAATTGATAACGTTTTTTGTTTTAGGTAGATTTGTGCATTTCTGTTTATTTTTCCTAAACAGTTAAAAAGAACTTGGGACTTAAAAGGAACACGTTGCCTTGGATTGGACGAGTTGGTCTATAAAAAGCGTTTGTAACCGTTTGTTATAAAATGCATATAGTTGGAAAGTTTTAAAAGTAGAATACAATGATCCATACAAATTTGCTTTGAAATTGCGTGGTTTTCCTTTTACCTAGCGAACTAACACGGTCGACCATTCAAGGAGTCAAAAATTTGACTCCCATAATAGTCGACGAGGTTAAAGGAAAACCGTGCAATTTCGAGGTGTGTTTGTGTGGATCATTGTATTCTACTTTTACAACATCTTTCTACCCATATGCATTTTATTAAAAACGGTTATAAACGCTTTTCAAAGACCAACTCGACCAATCCAAGGCAACGCGTTCCTTTAACTGATTCTTACACACTTGAATTGAAAATTGAGATACTACGTAAAGTAGCTGGTGCCGAGCTGTACAAAATACACATAAAAAAATGTGTTTTAAGCTGACTGGCGAAACTAATTTTTTGTTTGTAGAAATGACCTGACCCGATCGTAGCAATGTGTACGTGAAGATTGCAGTGATATTGTACAGACAGAAGAGTTTGACTACATTTATAATCACCACACATTTCATACATTCCATCAAAGAATTTGTAATTAGAGATGATTTTGAAAAGTGTCTGTCTATGTGACAAACGTTAAATCTTCAAGAATAACTGCCTCAACACTTTAGAAATATTCAACAAGTTATCCCTTTTTTTGTCTTAAGCTAATGTATTAGTTGGTGAGGGATATGTAAGTGTGAAAAAAAATCAAAATTAATGGCAATGATTTCTTATTTCTTAAGTCACACAAATGTATGCATTAGTGTGGATTGATTATGTAGGTCACACAACATTTCGGTGAATACAAACTATCTGACCGTAGAGCCCCGGGGTTTGTGCAGTCGGTCTTTTCTAATTCAGCACATTGAACCCTCCTCTCAATGCTCAATGTTCATGCCTTTGTTGGAATAGCTTATGTGGTAATTTGTCATGAGGTATTTTTTAAATTGAATTACTAGTGGTTTCATTTTCAAAAACTTAAATCTATTTGTGATAAGTTTTCTTATGTCATTTTAATGTCTTCTTCATAGAAATAGTTCATCATATTAGTCACTAATATGATTAGTGTGGAAATACAGAGAATGAAGTTAAATATTATTAGTAAATAAACGATATAGTACAGTTGAAACTTCATTACAAATACATTGTAGTACTATGACAAAATGTTTTCTCAATAAAAATGAGAGTTTGCTCTGTTTTCAAGTGAATGGGTTTGAGGTGTTGTTAGGGGTTTTGGGAGGCGAGAACTTTATAGAAAGTTGACTGACATGATGATCTGACAAGAAAACTATGTTTAATTGTTTACTTCAAGACACATGACGGCTCCCATACAAGTGATGCATTGTGGTAATATTTAAGTGCTGTTAGGGAACTCATACTTTCCAGATTGGGCTACTGTAACTCTTAGTTAAGTCATGGAGGTAGAAATACCTCCACGGTTAAAGGCAGTGGACACTACATAAAACCTTTTTTGATTACGAGTAATGGGGAGAGGTTGATGGTATAAAACATTGTGAGAAACGACTCCCTCTGAAGTGCCATAGTTTTCGAGAGAGAAGTAATTTTCCACGAATTTGATTTCGAGACCTCAGATTTAGTACCATCTAAACGCACACAACTTCGTGTGACAAGGGTTATTTTTCTTTCATTATTATCTCGCAACTTCGATGACCGATTAACCTCAAATTTACACAGGTTTGTTATTTTATGCATATGTTGAGATACACCAATTGTGAAGAGTAGTCTTTGGCAAGTACCAATAGTGTCCACTGTCTTTAAGTGGACTCAAACAATCTGATTGAAGCAAGTTACAAAAGATACAAAACAGAGCATCTTCTGTCATCTTCTCCTACCCCACTTCCCCACTTCACCACTGATCAAACAGCTGCACTGGCTCCCCGTGGAAAAATGAATAAAATAAAATCAGGCAGTTGCAGGCCCTAGGATGTGGAATTCCATTCCACACTCGATCAAAAATTCTAGCTCTGAATTACCATGTTGAAAAAGTCACTGAAAGCACTCTAAAGGCTTCTAACTTAAAAGTAATTCAGAACATTGATTGTTTGTTGGTTTGTGTATGCATTCTTTAACCACTCGGAACACACTTCCGCACAATGCTTCTTCTAAAAAGGAGACATTTTTAATTATGGGTCTTTTATTTATTCTGAATGTCCCTAATGTTAGCCAGGAATCTATATGAAATAACTTATTGTTCGAGCAGTTTAGTTACTATGCAAAGATTCATCTAAAATAGGGACGTTAATTAACCAAACCAACAATGTTTTGGATTGTTTCATTTGATTAGTTTGCACTGTTTGTTGACACATGATACCGATGCATGTATTCTGCAACAGTTCCCTTCATGCAATTTAATGAAAGTATACACAGCAGTTGAAGCTGCAGCTCTGTGACTACAATGTATATGTTCCACGATTCAAAAAGTAATAAACATCGATGAAAATTCCATAAAGCAATTAACTCCAAGACTACAATGACAAAGAACACAAAGTCAAACTTAAAGGTAAAGACCAGTATTCTCACTTGGTGTACCCCAAATTCATAATAATAATAAAATGTCTTATTTAGCACACGTATCTACCATTAAAGGGCAGTGGACATTATTGGTAATTAACTCAAAATAATTATCATCATAAAACCTTTCTTGATTACGAGTAACGGGAAGAGGTTGATAGTATAAAACAGTGTGAGAAACAGCTCCCTCTGAAGTGACGTAGTTTTCGAGATAGAAGTATTTTTCCCTGAATTTGATTTCGAGACCTCAAGTTTAGAATTTTAGGTCTCAAAATCAAGCATCTGTGAAAGCACACAACTTGGTGTTACAAGGGTGTTTTTTTTTCTTTCATTAATATCTCGCAACTTCGACGACCGATTGAGCTCAAATTTTCACAGGTTTGTTATTTTATGCATATGTTGAGATACACCGACTGTGAAGACTAGTCTTTGACAATTACCAATAGTGTCCACTGGCTTAAAGGTACAAATGTACCAAGGCGCTTAGTATATACATTTTAGTAGAAAATAGGTTATTGATCAAGTTATGAACTCTGAGACCCAATTATATAGCACCTTATAAGGGTTGGCAATTGTGCTAAGGTGCATACACAGCTGCCACAGCCAGGAACACAACAAATACCACAACGAATCTGTGAAAATTTGGACTCAATGGGTCATCGAGGTTGCAAGAGAATAATGAAAGAAAAAAATACCCTTGTTGTATAAATTTGTGTGCTCTCAGATGCCTATACAAAAAAGGCTTCAGGCCTGACATATTTTAATATTTGAGTAAGAAATAACCTCTTTCTCAAAAACTAGGTTACTTCAGAGGGAGCCGTTTCGCACTATTATTCAACTATCAACAGCTCTCTGTTGCTCGGTACCAAGTACATAAGTTGTTGTGCAACATATAAACAATTAATTTGAGTAATTACGTGGATAATTATTTTATACACTTTGAAAGTTGGATTGATAAAAGTTACACCATGGGTGCATGTAAACACACCGTAGACAGAGAGTTAAAATTAACATAAGGTGTTTTAAAAAAAACAGGGTAATTGTTTTTTAAGACCATATGTTATAAAGTTTGCAGTTTATGTTTTTGCAGTTTATGTTGTTACACAGAATTAAACCAACTTTATAAACTCATTTTGAAAAAGCAAAGTGTTAAAGACACTGGACATGCTGGACACTATTCGTAATGTCAAAGACCAGTCTTCTCACTTGCTGTATCTCAACATATGCATAAAATAACAAACCTGTGAACATTTGAACTCAATCAGTCATGGAAGTTGTGAGATAATAATGAAAAAAAAAACACTCTTGTCACACGAAATTGTGTGCTTTTAGGTGCTTGATTTTGAGACCTCAAGTTCTATATCTGAGGTCTCGAATCAAATTTTTTGAAAATCACTTTTTTCTCGGTAACTATGTCACTTCAGAGGGAGCTGCCTTTTAAAATATTTTACACCATCAAAGCTCCCAAAACTTGTTCCCAGGTAAGGTTTTAGGCTAATAATTATTTTGAGTACTTACCAATAGTGTCCACCAGGACAGTTTTTTCTTCTTCCTTGATGATATTTGTTTGATACTTTCCAAAATTACACACCCTTCAACACTGATCTTCAAATATGAACAACTTCCTGTTGATCATGATGTAATTTGCTTACCTATAGGTTGAGTTTGCAAATTTCAGTTGTTTTTATTCACAGTCTGCTTTCCACATTCTTATCGTCTTTGAATGTGTTGGTGAATCGCACATCAGTCTCAGGTGCAGTTAAAACATGGAGATGAATGGTTGCAGAAACTTCCTTATTTTTGGATCTTCTTTTGCTGCAAAACGTGATTATTAAAGCTGAGCGATACTGAGAACTCATCCCACCGTAGATCAAAGGGTTGACAATGGTGTTGACAGACTGAGGAATTAAAGAAACCCATAACTTTGCAAGCCCCAGTCTTGCGTATATAGGATCTGGAATCTGTGCTAAGAGACTAACCCATTCAGTCAGACTTATCACGCGGTATGGTGTCTGGCAGATGAAGAATACTACTCCATTGACAATCAGCATCTTGGCTACTTGGTTCTGAGTATTCACTGCTTCGTTGTATCTTTGTGTCTTACCTAAGGCACTCTTGCGCTTGTGTAATGTCTGTATGATTTTTACAAACATGTAAATGTTGGCAACCAGCGCAATTAGCCAAGGAACATTTAACAATGGTTTAGTGATGTAGATTACCCATGGCTGTATAGCACCACAAGACGCCACAGTGGATGGGAAACCATGGTACTTGTCATCATCGGGCCATTGAAGACATTTAGTAGCATGTTTAGCTGCGCCAGGCACTGTTATTCCTGAAAAAATTAACCCCACCAGCCAGCAGATCGCCACTGTTTTGTTTGTTCGACGCTGTCCACGTATTTTCAAATGTTTGATGGGATGGCACATGGCAAGGTATCTCTCAAATGATACCATGGTAACAAAAGCAATTGATGCAAAATAACCAGTATTTATTACTGTCTGAAGGCAGATGCATTCTGCTGAGCTTCTTTGAAAAGTGCCTCCAATAACTGGTGCTGTTTTGTACTTTCCAAGCTTAGATGTAGCACCCAAGATCAGGTAGAGAAGATCAGCGACTGCCAAATGTGCCAAGTAAATAATAGTTTCAGATCTCATTTTTGGAGAACGTAAAATTACAAATAGAAAAGTAAAGTTGTTGATGAGACCAAGACCCATGATGATTGGTATGATGACGGTAATAATGATGGTGTCTGCTGGAGTAAAAAGCCACCGGGAAACTTTGTCCTCAGTGATGTTTGTAAAAGCACTGCAGTCATCAGTTGAAGTCATATTTGAACCCATGCTGTTATATCCTCTAAAAGTTTAACGATGAAATCCTACACGTCACTGGTGGTCACTTATACTTACAAGGAAGTCTTTTTTCCAAGTTGCAATAAAGATGTCTTGCAGATTTGGCTTGAAGACAATTAACATCAGATTTCCAACTTGCTGATAGACTGTTTTTGCTTATATTGTTATAGTAAAGTTTCAAAAGCCATACCTTTGTGCTGTTGTATTTCTGTCCTTTGAATAGGCCCTATCGGAGAAGACTTTTTAAATATGCCCACATAGATTATATCAACAATCCCATTATTTTTGCCACTGTGGTTCTCTTTGAAGAATTCATCAAATCATTTAAAATCTCTGTGCCGTCACAATTTGGTTGTCATACGTTCAAGGATCTTCTGCACATCTGCTATTAAGGTGAAGAATGTCTATTGAATACAGGGAGGCAGTTGTTTGCGCCGACTTCATCTCGGGGTAACGAGATATCACAATCAAGTAATGATATTAAGAAACGTAGACTGAACGTGTCCAACTGTGTGCCTTCTTGTTCAAGAGTAATGAGAAAACGAGTCTTGTACACAGTAGTTGTCTGCTTCAAAGTACATTCTCGCCTCATGTGCTTTATCTAAATAAAGACTTTATTGACTCACTAAGTACAGCAATGAGGTAGTCTACTATTTATTGCTTTATCACTGTCAAATGTTGATGCATTGCTTAATAATGATCTTGTTTAGATTGTATTCTGTCAATAAGTAAGTGACTTGTAAATGTCAAACAAACAAAGATTTAGAGATTTAAAAACATTTTTTTTTTAATACCTAAGGCACTCGACCTTTGGTAATTGCTCAAATACTTGTCTTTTCACTTGGTGTGTCTCATAAGCATAACATAACAAATCTGTGAAACTTTGAGCTCAATTGGTCGTCAAGTTTTGAGAGAATAAACACCCTTGTCGCACAAGTTGTGTGCTTTCAGATGCTTGAATTTGACACCTCAAATTCAGTTCAAATATTTTAGTGAGAAATTACTTCATTCTCAAAAACTACGTTATTTCAGAGGGAGCCGTTTCTCACAAAGTGTTATACTATCAACAGCTCTCCATTGCCCATTACCAGGTAAATTTGCTATGCTAACAATTATTTTGAGTAATTACCAATGTCGAGTGTAATGTCAAGTGCCTTTAAAAACATAGCTTTGAAAACTAAAGCTCGTGAAAAAATTTGTATAAGGAATAAAAGGGGATTGAACCATGCTTCTTTCAAGAAATTACAGTCATCATTCCCTTGCCACTTTATGTAAAATTAAGCGCTTACACCAGGCGCTTATCTGTTTTTTTGCTTCAACTTTAATCTTTCTAGCTTCTGAGATGTGTAATCTCTTTGACTCCACTTTGAAAGAAACACAGCAGCAACACTCCTTGACATGCAAGACACAGTTTGCTGCCGAGAAGTGAACAAACTTTTCCCATCCACCAGCTGTTCAACAAAAGCTAAAAAGTTCCCCTCCAAATCTTGAAGTGCACCTTTTATAAAAAAAAGAAATTTTTATTTGACGTCACATTTTAAGTTTGTTTTTCCCCTTATACAGAAAATGTTAAGTTCCTGCCTGACTTTTGTTGATATTCAATTATGATTGCACTAAATGTTGATACTTGTACATATATGAATCATGTGTTGAATAACACCCAGTACATGCAAAACGACAAAGTACATGTACACTAAGTAAACTAAATATGGACATACACTGTAGATTAGTGACCATGTAAAATTAACGCCATAATGTAGGTGCTGTCCGTCTAGATTCAAGAAAGAGGCGAAATTTAAATATAATGGTGTTTAGCCCTTTGTAAATTGCTTTTGTAGTATAAGTGTTATACTGTACATGTATTAACATCCTATTGTGTAAAGTTTCGATCCTTATTTGGTATCTATGTGAGACAGATTTTGCATTGTACACATGTACAATAATGTGTAACACAGTGCACAGTTTTAAATAAATTTCACAAAATGTTTCATCAGATAAAGGTCTTTAGAGGACATTCCTTGCTTCTTCCTTATTGAATTGTTAGAGACTTTCCAAACTTACCCATCATTCCACACCTCTGAATATGAACAACTTCCTGTTGATCATGATGCTTACATTTGAGTTTTCAAAAATTCATCAATTTTATTCACACTCTGCTTTCCATCTTCATACTGTCGTTAAATGTGTCGAACGATTGCATCTGGAGTGCGTTGAAAACATTTGAAGAAATGGTTGCAGAAACTTCCTTATTTCTGGATCTTCTCTTGCACTGAAAGGCAACTATTAAAGCTGAACGGTATTGTGAACTCATCACACCGTAGATCAAAGGGTTGACAATGGTGTTGACATACTGAGGAATTAAAGAAACCCATAACTTTGCAAGCCCAAGACTTGCGTGTAAAGGATCCTGAATCTTTGCTAAAAGACTAACCCATTCAGTCAGACTTATCACGCGGTATGGTGTCTGGCAGATGAAGAATACTACTCCATTGACAATCAGCATCTTGGCTACTTGGTTTCGAGTATGCACTGCTTCGTTGTATCTTTGTGTCTTACCTAAGGCACTCCTGCGCTTGTGTAATGTCTGTATGATTTTAACAAACATGTAAATGTTGGCAACCAGCGCAATTAGCCAAGGAATATTTAACAATGGTTTAGTGAAGTAGATAACCCATGGTTGTATGGCACCACAAGACGCCACAGTGGATGGGAACCCATGGTACTTGTCATCATCGGGCCATTGAAGACATTTAATAACATGTTTAGCTGAGCCAGGTAATGTTAATCCTGAAAAAATTAACCCAACCAGCCAGCAGATCGCCACTGTTTTGTTCGTTCGACGCCGTCCACGTATTTTCAGATGTTTGATGGGATGGCACAGGGCAATGTATCTCTCGAACGAAACCATGGTAACAAAAGCAATCGATGCAAAATAGCAAGTATTAATAACTAAAAAAAAGCAGATGCATTCTGCTGAGTTCTTAAGAAAAGTGCCTCCAATAACTGGCGCTGTTTTGTACTTTCCGAGCTTGGATCCGGCACCCATAAACAGGTACAGAAGATCAGCGACTGCCAAATGTGTCAAGTACCTAATAGTTTCAGATCTCATTTTTGGAGAACGTAAAATTACAAATAGAAAAGTAGAGTTGTTGATGAACCCAAGAGCCATGATGATCGGTATGATGACGGTAATAATGATGGTGTCTGCTGGAGTAAAAAGCCACCGAGCAACTTTGTCCTCAGTGATGTTTGTAAAAGCACTGCAGTCATCACTTGAAGTCATATTTGAACCCATGCTGTTATATCCTCTAAAAGTTTAACGATGAAATCCTACACGTCACTGGTGGTCACTTATACTTACAAGGAAGTCTTTTTTCCAAGTTGCAATAAAGATGTCTTGCGGATTTCGCTTGAAGACAATTAACATCAGACTCCAACTTGCTGATAGACTGTTTTTGCTTATATTGTTATAGTAAAGTTTCAAAAGCCATACCTTTGTGCTGTTGTATTTCTGTCCTTTGAATAGGCCCTATCGGAGAAGACTTTTTAAATATGCCCACATGGATTATATCAACAATCCCATTATTTTGCCACTGTGGTTCTCTTTGAAGAATTCATCAAATCATTAAAAATCTCTGTGCCGTCACGATTTGGTTTTTATACGTTCAAGGATCTTCTGCACATCTGCTATTAAGGTGAAGAATGTCTATTGAATATAGGGAGGCAGTTGTTTGCGCAGACTTCATCTCGGAGTAACGAGATATCACAATCAAGTAATGATATTAAGAAATGTAGACTGGACGTGTCCAACTGTGTGTGCCTTCCTGTTCAAGAGTATGGAGGAAACGAGTCTTGTACATAGTAGTTGTCTACTTCAAAGTACATTCTTGCCTCATGTGCTTTATCTAAATAAAGACTTTATTGACTCACTAAGTACAGCAATGAGGTAGTCTACTCTTTTGTTGCTTTATCACTGTCAAATGTTGATGCATTGCTTAATAATGATCTTGTTTAGATTGTATTCTGTCAATAAGTACATGTAAGTGACTTGTAAATGTCAAACAAACAAAGATTTGTAGATTTAAAAACATTTTTTTTTAATACCTAAGGCACTCGACCTTTGGTAATTGCTCAAATACTTGTCTTTTCACTTGGTGTATCTCATATGCATAACAAAACAAATCTGTGGAACTTTGAGCTCAATTGGTCGTCAAGTTTCGAGCGAATAAACACCCTTGTCGCACAAGTTGTGTGCTTTCAAATGCTTGAATTTGACACGTCAAATTCAATTCAAATGTTTTAGTGAGAAATTACTTCTTTCTCAAAAACTACGTTATTTCAGAGGGAGCCGTTTCTCACAAAGTTTTATACTATCAACAGCTCTCCATTGCCCACTACCAAGTAAATTTGCTAAGCTAACAATTATTTTGAGTAATTACCAATGTCGGGTGTAATGTCGAGTGCTTTTAAAAACATAGCTTTGAAAAGTAAAGCTCATGAAAAAAATTGTATAAGGAATAAAAGGTGATTGAACCATGCTTCTTTCAAGAAATTACAGTCATCATTCCCTTGCCACTTTATGTAAAGTTAAGCCACCAGGCGCTTATCTGTTTTTTTTGCTTCAACTTTAATCTTTCTAGCTTCTGAGATGTGTAATCTCTTTGACTCCACTTTGAAAGAAACACAGCAGCAACACTCATTGACATGCAAGACACAGAAGTGAACAAACTTTTCCCATCCACCAGCTGTTCAACAAAAGCTAAAAAGTTCCCCTCCAAGTCTTGAAGTGCACTTTTTATAAAAAAAAGATTTTTTTTTTGACGTCACATTTTAAGTATGTTTTTCCCCTTATACAGAAAATGTTAAGTTCCTGCCTGACTTTTGTTGATATTCAATTATGATTGCACTAAATGTTGATACTTGTACATATATGAATCATGTGTTGAAAAACACCCAGTACATGCAAAACGACAAAGTACACTAAGTAAACTAAATATGGACATACACTGTAGATTAGTGACCATGTAAAATTAACGCCATAATGTAGGTGCTGTCCGTCTAGATTCAAGAAAGAGGCGCAATTAAAATCTAATGTTAAGCCCCTTGTAAATTGCTTTCGCAGTATAAGTGTTATACTGTACATGTATTAACATCCTATTGTGTAAAGTTTCGATCCTTATTTGGTATCTATGTGAGACAGATTTTGCATTGTACACATGTACAATAATGTGTAACACAGTGCACAGTTTTAAATAAATTTCACAAAATGTTTCATCAGATAAAGGTCTTTAGAGGACGTTCCTTGCTTCTTCCTTATTGAATTGTTAGAGACTTTCCAAACTTACCCATCATTCCACACCTCTGAATATGAACAACTTCCTGTTGATCATGATGCTTACATTTGAATTTTGAAAAATTCATCAATTTTATTCACACTCTGCTTTCCATCTTCATACTGTCGTTAAATGTGTCGAACGATTGCATCTGGAGTGCGTTGAAAACATTTGAAGAAATGGTTGCAGAAACTTCCTTATTTCTGGATCTTCTCTTGCACTGAAAGGCAACAATTAAAGCTGAACGGTATTGAGAACTCATCACACCGTAGATCAAAGGGTTGACAATGGTGTTGACATACTGAGGAATTAAAGAAACCCATACTTTTGCAAGCCCAAGACTTGCGTGTAAAGGATCCTGAATCTTTGCTAAAAGACTAACCCATGAGGTCAGACTTATCACGCGGTATGGTGTCTGGCAGATGAAGAATACTACTCCGTTGACAATCAGCATCTTGGCTACTTGGTTTCGAGTATGCACTGCTTCGTTGTATCTTTGTGTCTTACCTAAGGCACTCCTGCGCTTGTGTAATGTCTGTATGATTTTAACAAACATGTAAATGTTGGCAACCAGCGCAATTAGCCAAGGAATATTTAACAATGGTTTAGTGAAGTAGATAACCCATGGCTGTACGGCACCACAAGACGCCACAGTGGATGGAAACCCATGGTACTTGTCATCATCGGGCCATTGGAGACATTTAGTAGCATGTTTAGCTGCGCCAGGTAATGTTATTCCTGAAAACATTAACCCAACCAGCCAGCAGATCGCCACTGTTTTGTTTGTTCGACGCCGTCCACGTATTTTCAGATGTTTGATGGGATGGCACAGGGCAATGTATCTCTCGAACGAAACCATGGTAACAAAAGCAATCGATGCAAAATAGCAAGTATTAATAACTAAAAAAAAGCAGATGCATTCTGCTGAGTTCTTAAGAAAAGTGCCTCCAATAACTGGCGCTGTTTTGTACTTTCCGAGCTTCGATCCGGCACCCATAAACAGGTACAGAAGATCAGCGACTGCCAAATGTGTCAAGTACATAATAGTTTCAGATCTCATTTTTGGAGAACGGAAAACCACAAATAGAAAAGTAAAGTTGTTGATGAGACCAAGAGCCATGATAATCGGTATGATGCCGGTAATAATGATGGAGTCTGCTGGAGTAAAAAGCCACTCAGAAACTGTCTCCTCAGTGATGTTTGTAAAAGCACTGCAGTCACTTGATGCCACGTTCGAACCCATGTTGGCTTTATCCATGCAGAGTTTATTGGTGAATTGAGGTCGACACTAGTCACTTTACTTGGATTGAAGTTTTTCTTTTTAGTTGCATTAAGATGTCTTGCAGGGGTTCGGTTTGAAGAATGCAAAACGAGACAAATAACATCAGCAACAACTTCATATCCCATTTGTGTAAGACTGTTTTACGTTTGTCTTAGTCTAGTTAAAAAAGCAAACGCTCTGTGTTTGTATTGATTGAACATTGATAACTGTTTGATATCAAGAATCGCAGTCGTAGTCTGTACGCGTCCAACTATACCTTCCCGCACAAGGTTTATGGAGAAAGGAGCATTGTACAGCTAGTAGTTGCCTGCTCTATCTGAGTTCAACTTCGCCTTGATTGATTTCTTATATAAATAATGTATTGACGCACTAAGTGCAGCAATGAGGTTCTCTTTTGTTGTTTTATAATGGTCAAAGTGATGCAGTATCTAATAATGATCTCGCTTGGATTGTGCTCTGTCAATTAGTAATTGATTGGCTAATGTTAAACAAAATTAAAGCTCATGAACAGTTCTCACAAGTAATAAATACTCAAGGACTCTTTTCATCAAAATCAACACTAAAACGTTTCGACCCTTGTAAAAAAATACTCTGGTTGACCCGACACCGGATGCTAAGAGTTCATGGGTTCGTGTAGAAGTCTGTAAGCAATTGATTTTGGAAGTTTTGGGGTGAGTCGGTGATTGAAATAGTGTAGTAATTTACCAACAGTGATAGAGCCATGCTTCATTCAACTCTCATCAGACCCTTGTCACTATATGTAGAGTTAAGCCACTTTTAGGTTTTGATTAAAGTCATTAAGTTACCCAAGCTGGGTTTTTTTTTCTTCTGAACCTCATCATTCCAACTTCTCACTTGTGCAGTCTTTCTGATTCCACATTTTAGAAGAAAAGGTCTGATGACTGTTATACATGAAAGAAGCATACTTCTATCACCTTTTCCATCTGTTGGTAAAGTACTAAACTACTTCATATCTAATATTCGTATCACCTCAAATCTTCCAAAATAAAGCTGTCATTTTTCCTGAACCTAATTAATCTAACTTCTCGCTTGTGGAGTATCTCTGATTCCACATTTTAGAAGAAAGCATCAGTTACACAGCTGGTTAGGCTTGGAAGCCTGTTTGCTGTGGAATTGTGATCAAACGGTTACCATCTACTGGCCATTAAACTTCAGTAAGATTTTAAAGTAACCCTCCAAATCTGCAAGTTAGTGCAATTTTTGTAATAAATCTGTAAGAAATATTTAGGTCCCATTTCAAGTGTTTTTCCCCCATTCTCAAATATTTGTTGGTTCTTTCCTAACTTTGATATTCAATTGAAGTGGCATTGGATTTCGCCCTTTTAAAAATGTTTGAATATTAATTAAGTATGGAATAAAACCCAGTATTTAGGCATAATGTAGTTCTGTAATATTGTGGAAATATTTGATGGAATTGAATTGAATGACAAAGTAGACAGAGTACAACTTAATCATGGATTTGCACTGCAAAAACTATGTGTTGTCACATATAGATACCAAAGAGAAAATCAAAATTAACATTAAGGGTGTGAAAATAACACCAATGTATTTGTTGTGAAAGTATTTGTGTTATTTTAACACCCTAATCCCTGTGGTGAATTTTTTTATTTTATTATTTGGTATCTATATTTGCACAGTTTTTTGCATTTTATAATGTGTTTAACAGGGCACAGTTTTAAGTAATCTTTACAAAATGTTTCAAAAAATGAAGTTTTACAAAAGTCTTTAGAGTACATTTCTTGCTTCTTCCTTATTGATTTGTTAGAGACTTTCCAAAGTTACCAACCATTCTACACCTCTCTGAACAATGTCTTGTTGATCATGATGCAAGACAATTAATTGGCTTACCTCAGTTCAATTTACAAAAATTCAGTTGTTTTCAATCACAGTCTGCTTTCCACCTTTTCATTGTCTTTAATTGTGTTGGACGATCGCATATCGGTCTCAGGTGCATTGATAACATTTGAAGAAATGGTCGCAGAAAATTCCTTTTTTCTGGATCTTCTCTTGCACTGAAAGGCAACTATTAAAGCTGAACGGTATTGAGAACTCATCACACCGTAGATCAAAGGGTTGACAATGGTGTTGACATACTGAGGAATTAAAGAAACCCATACTTTTGCAAGCCCAAGACTTGCATGTAAAGGATCCTGAATCTTTGCTAAAAGACTAACCCATTCAGTCAGACTTATCACGCGGTATGGTGTCTGGCAGATGAAGAATACTACTCCGTTGACAATCAGCATCTTGGCTACTTGGTTTCGAGTATTCACTGCTTCGTTGTATCTTTGTGTCTTACCTAAGGCACTCTTGCGCTTGTGTAATGTCTGTATGATTTTTACAAACATGTAAATGTTGGCAACCAGTGCAATTAGCCAAGGAATATTTAACAATGGTGTAGTGTAGTAGATAACCCATGGCTGTACGGCACCACAAGACGCCACAGTGGATGGAAACCCATGGTACATTTCATCATCGGGCCATTGAAGACATTTAATAGCATGTTTAGCTGCGCCAGGAACGGTTATTCCTGAAAAAATCAACCCCACCAGCCAGCAGATTGCCACTGTTTTGTTTGTTCGACGCTGTCCACGTATTTTCAGATGTTTGAAGGGGTGGCACATGGCAAGGTATCTCTCAAATGATACCATGGTAAGAAATACAATTGATGCAAAATAACCAGTATTTGTCACTATTATAAAGCAGATGCATTCTGCTGAGCTCATAAGAAATGTGCCCCAGATAACACTTCCTCTTATTGTGGGCCCTGTTTTGTACATAATGAGATCGTGGAAAACACTCAAAATCAGGTACAGAAGATCAGCCATTGCCAAATGTGCCAAGTAAATATTAGTTTCAGATCTCAGTTTTGGAGAACGGAAAATTACAAATAGAAAAGTAGAGTTGTTGATGAGACCAAGAGCCATGATGATAGGTGTGATGACGGTAATAATGATGGTGTCTGCTGGAGTAAAAAGCCACTCAGAAACTGTCTCCTCAGTGATGTTATAAGAAGCACTGCAGTCACTTAATGCCACGTTTGAACCCATGTTGTCTTTATCCTCGCAAAGTTTATTGGTAAAATCTAGTCGTCACTGAACATTCAGCTTAGAAGAAGTATATATTTTCAAGGTGCATTGAAGATGTCTTGCAGGGATTTGGCTTCAAGAATACAAACATAGAAAAATTACATCAGCAGTAACTACCTTTCCAATTTGTGGATAAGTTGAAAGACTGTTTTGCTTCTGTTTTAGTCCAGTTTAAAAAGCAAGATGCTTTATGTTGTTGTATGCTGTTCTTCAGATGTCTGACACAAATTTGTTATCGTCTTCAAAAATCCAAACACTCATGATATCTTTACACCATGGTTCTCTTTGTAAAAATCTTCAAATCATTGAAAATCTTCATTCACCATTATTCGGTTTCCATATACCTTCTCTGATCTTCTGCATGTCTGCTTTTTGATGTACAGAAAATTGAGTTGAATAGAGAGGCATGTGTTAACTTCGTCTCAGACTAACCACAAAGAAGTGTACCGTCTTGACTTGTACAACCGTACCTCCATGTACAAGATTTATAACGAGAAGAGTCTGGTACAGCCAGCAGTTGTATCTGCTCTACTTCAGAAGATTAGCCCACAGTGTGCTTTATCTAAAATTAAGACTGCATTGAACCACTAACAGCAATGGGGTTTTGTTTGATCACAATCAAGTGTTGATGCATTGCCTATAATTATAATCTAGTTAAGGTTGTGCTCTGTCAATCAGTAAGTAACTGGTTAAGGGCAAAACAAATTTGACACTTTTCTCCAGTTTCTGTGGATACTGAAAAAGTATTAAAAAGTCTTAAAGGGGTGCTGCAGCGAATTAAAATAAAACAGTTAATTTTGCTGTCATTTATTTCTGATATATGTATTGAACATCAATAAAAATGTGTTTTGTTTTTCCCCGACATATCTCACTTGCGTAATTAGCGAATAAGTCATGCCCCCCCTTTTGTGGATTGTTGCCGCCCCCTACCATCGACGTCACGTCGGGAATTCAAACATATCGTCGGCAAAAAGAGTCTGGTTCCTAACTACAGGCGCCTAGGCACCAGGCCACACAATGCACACGTCTCTATATGCACACAGCCAGGGGGCCCGACGGCTCGGGTTCCCGACATGACGTCACATGAAGGCTCCCTTTTAGGGGCGGTTGGGTTCCCCTAATCTCTTGAAAACCACTTTACAAATACTTGCGCATTAAATAAAAAAAATAAAAACATATTTCAGGTTTAAAAAGTCATGTTTAATCGTTTAAATAAAAATTAAAAAACTGCAGCCACCCTTTAAATTAAACTGTCAAAGTTTAAAGCCCAGAGAATAAATTTGACGTATACTAAATTCAGTTATTTGAGTTCTTAAAAAAATGTATGAAGTGTGCAAAAACAAACCAAATCTTAAATATGTTAAACGCTGTTTAAGGCGGCATCAAAGGAGTCTTTAAAAAGTCTTAAATTGACCTTTTCAAGTGTGCAGATAAACTGTCAAGAAATTGTTTGAAGTCCATCATTCATTAAGTTTGTCAATTTCTTTTTACTTCTTGTGCTTTTAAATTTTGTTGACTTATAGTTTATTAATTGCAATGACTCGCTTTCCTTTCAATAGTAGTGTCAACTTGTTTTAACAATGTTTCATGCCTGCTATTGAATAAGGTTGGACTTGCTTGCCTTCTTTAAAAAATGTCAACTCTAGCATGTGTGTCTAGAGCATTGTTATCTAACGAAAATTTGTTTTTGCAATTACTGTCAGATAGTCTGCTGTAATGAAGATTCATTGCAAGGCCAGGGAGATGGCTGTGAATATTTAATGTCAATTAAGTTCTCCTCGATTTTTTTATTTTATTTGGGTCATTTCAGGTCAGTTGGACACGCTTTTTGGAAATGGTCAACATGGTTTGAAATGAAATTTTTCAATGAGTCAAATCAGCTCACCAAATTGTATTTAAATTTGTGACGGTCCTGTCCAAAAACGCGTTGAATTGACACGAAATGACCCATTTTGCTTTCTTTGTAATTTTTGTTCGGTTTGGTTTGGAAATTGTTTATCAGGGGACAATTTTTGTTTATCTGTAGGGGACAACAAGATTGTAGTTACCCTTTGGTTACATAATAGGTTTTGAAAGTGTTCGTGAAACACACCATGCAACTAAAACAAAACTTGCACTGAACAACTTTGTTCCTTGGATTTCACAACAACATTTATTTTTCTGCCCCTGGATGCCTTGCTCATGTGACGAGAGTTCACGCTGTCTGCCTACATGTATCTGTGCCTGGGAAACTAAAGTTTTCCCCCTGTTTACACATGATCTGCTATTGAGCCTTAATTTTGTGTGGGAAAAACTAGAGCAATCACCAAAACGAGACAGCAATAATCCGCACAGTATTCAAACCTGTAGTTTTGTATTTCAGGTGATTGCACAGAAGATTTGTGTTTCCCTGTACATTTCCTCAGATTTTCTATGTCTTTTATGCTACTTGTATTTATCGAAGTGTGTCTGGTGCTTCTGTTCAGCAAATTATGGGTTCAAGTCCCGGCCATGACACTTGTGTCCCTGAGCAAGACACTTAATTGCAGCTTCTCTACACCCAGGGGGTAAATGTGTACATGTAAGGGCAGAGATGTGAGTTTAGCCGAGTAGTGCATATTTGTCGTACAAGCTGTATACTCCATAGGGAGCTGAGATGGTTTCAGAAATGAATTAAGACCCAGTGACCAGGGGTAATAATGTTGGAAGTGCTTTGAGACGCCCTTCGGGTGTGAAAAGCACAACATAAAAGCTGGTTATTATTATTGTTTTTATTTTTGTTTTTTGTCCACTTGTTGTATTTTAAAAAACTCTGTGGAGATTGTCTTATCAAAAAAAACAACAAACAAACAAACAAACAAACAAACAAATGCATCAACAAACAAACAAACAAACAAACAAACAAAAGGTTTAGATCCTAGAATAAGGCGGCACCGAGGTCATGTAATGTTGAGTTTTAGCAAAACTGAATTTGAAATGAAACAGAATTTATTCACTTGTATTCCCTCTTTTGTATTCTTTGATTTATACAGGAGATCTGTACATCGAGAAAGCGGTGAATGGTTTTCTAACGGAGCTTTTTAGTCAATGGAAGATGAGAAACATCAACAGTGAACTGACGCTGGTCTTGTTTTCAAGAACATTTTATGAAGCTAAGTCATTAAGTAAGGAGCTTTTTTTATTTATTTCGATTGATAAAATTTGATTAATATTTTTACATTTATTCTTTTCACTAAAACAGTATTTCTTTACATAAAAGTGTATTCATTCATTCCACGGTTTCCATTAACCTTGGTAGAAGGTCAATGCGGAATGGAGGAGTTCAATCTGGGCTAGGGTTCCATTACACATGAGATGGCTTTCCAAATGTTCCTGCCCAGCATGCAAAAGCCTTTTTGAGGTATGGCGGACGTGATACGCGCGTCACACACGACGCGACTTATGCCACGCTCACCATGTTGGTGGACATTAGGTTTATGTACGTGTAAACTCCCTCGTCGCCTAAAATGCGCACTTCACTGAATAACACACAATCTATTTCTATGGTCAGTACGCAAAAATTTACCCAAACCTTATAGTGTTGTAGCATTGTGTCCGCCAGATCTCAAAAAGGCTTATGGCTTATGTCCTCATCAGGTTTGAGTCTTCACTGGTTGGTTGTTGTATCTTATATTTTGGCCACCCTTGATCTGCTCCTCTTCCCATGTGGTAGTTGCCAAAGCACTTAAATCTGACATAACTTACACGTATAGTCTGTCCATCTCTTGCAATGTCCATTAAACACAAGGCTCCTTTTTTTAAATTTTTATTTTAGATCTTCGACACAAAACTTGTATTGAGGATGTTTTTTGTCCAACTAACACCTGACTAACATCTAAAAGTGGTGTTCGATTTGCTTTCAGAACCTTCACTCTCCCTGATTCTGCAGAAATTTCTCTGAAAATACACAAACTTGAAAATCTTTTTGATTTTGGAAATGTTGTCCCTATAATGTGTAATGTTATTCTTAAAGGCAGTGGACACTATTGGTAATTGTCAAAGACTAGCCTTCACAGTTGGTGTATCTCAACATATATGCATAAAATAACAAACCTGTGAAAATTGGGCTCAATCGGTCATCGGACTTGCGAGATAATAATGAAAGAAAAAAACACCCTTGTCACACGCAGTTGTGTGCGTTTAGATGGTTGATTTTGAGACCTCAAGTTCTAAATCTGGGGTCTCGAAATCAAATTCAAGGAAAATTACTTCTTTCTCGAAAACTACGGCACTTCAGAGTGAGCCGTTTCTCACAATGTTTATACCACCAACCTCTCCCCATTACTCGTCACCAAGAAAGGTTTTATGCTAATAATTATTTTGAGTAATTACCAATAGTGTCCACTGCCTTTAATATCTCTCTGATATCTTTTTTTCATATATTAAATCACTCTGATTGTTGTACAAAATATCCCTGATTGCATTGTTCGCAGCTCTCAGCAGCTTTATTTCTGGGGTTTTCTGTTAAACTATTATGGTTTTGAACAATTTCTTTACAGAACATGCTTACTTACCAAGGTGACCCTGGTTCGAAACCCGACCAGGGCCATTTGTGAGTTGAGATGTGCGTTGGTTCTCTGCTGTGCCACAAGGGTTTTCCAGACAATCCGGTTTTCCTCCCTGAGGTAAAACCAAACACTTTCGATCTCTGGCTGTGCTCCGTGGTTCATAATGGGTTGATGTGGCTGGCTGCCAAAGGCACCCTTGCATGCCTGCTTCTCGAACACACGGCCGTGTCCTTGCAATTCGGCTCTTAGATGCGAGTAAGGATGACAAGTCTCCTAGTTATTGTTTTGACCATATTCATTACAGAACATGCTTACTTTGATGCTAAATTTCATTTTTCTATTTGTACAGATGAGTTTCCGGAAGAAATGCAGAGTGCATTGCATTTGGATGGTAGCGGTAGAATTTATGAGGATTTTTACAGGTATGTTTTTTTTTATTTATTGTGTTTGGTTTGGTCCTTAAAGGCACTGGACACTATTGGTAATTACTGAAAATAGTTGTTAACTTACTTAAAAACGAGCAATGAAGACCTGCTGATAGTATAAAACATAGTGAGAAACAGCTCCCTCTGAAGTAGCATAGTATTTGAGAAAGAAGTAATTTCTCACGAAAATATTTGAATTGAATTCGAGACCTCAGCTGAGGTGTCAAATTCGAGCATCTGAAAGCACACAACTTACGACAAGGGTGTTTTTTCTTCCATTATTCTCTTGCAACTTTGACGACCAATTGAGTTCACATTTTCTCAGGTTTGTTATTTTATGCATATGTTGAGATACACCAAGTGAGCAGACTTGGCTTTGACAATTACCTAAGGTGTCTTGTTCCTTTAAGTTATTGTTTACTTTAAGTGCAATCTGTAAAACAATACAATATGTCGAGTTGTTTGGCCCTTTCACTACTAGTTTGATGTACACGTATATTGATAGTTATATGTTGTTGGTGACTATATTGTTTGGGTTGATGGGATGGTACGTTGTTGGTTTAGGGTGATGAAATCAATCTCATGTATAATTTTTTTTACAAACACCATACCTGCATAACTAAGTACTCTGCACTAATGACGATTTGCCCAATAAACTAGTGCACGGCCACAATCATGGGTCGATTTTTGTTACAAAGACTGCAATGGAACAACATATAATTATTGAGTAAGGCCGTGTCCGAATTGGCGCCTTTGGCTACAGCTACGGCTAGATCAGCGCGTCTGTCAGTGTTGAAGAATAGTAGACGCGCGCGCCCTAGCCGTAGCTGTAGCCGAAGTCGGCAACTTCGGACACAGCCTAACTCTTAGCAGATCTTGTATTTGACAAATTCAAGTACTTTTTTGTTCATCATAAACGACACAGTGATCCAACTTAGATATCCACTACATCAGTTGTTTTCAAACTGTTGCTCATAAAATAGACACAGGAAAATGTGGCCTATCTATGACTGGTAGTTTTGCACATTAGCAATTTTTTTACCCTACCTTTAAAAATAAATGCTAAATGTTAATTTTTGTACGATTGCTGTACTTTGTTTTCAATTGTGACTATAGCCTGGTTCATACTTTTGACGAATTTTGACGTCACAAATTTGCAACGAATATTTCGCAGCAGTTGAAATGTGCACATCTCCTGCAAAACATTTGCAGCGAAAACATGGCTCTGATGTCAAAATTGGTTCACATTCGCATGAAGTATGAACCGGGCTTTACTTTGGTTTTTGTCACCACAGGGTCATGATTCATAATGAGAGATGCGATGACTGGATGCCTATGCTGGCATCACTCAAACAGATTATGTGGCAATACAATCAGAGCATCAGTTCATGCCATCAAGCAGGTAAACACTTTTCATAGTCACAGGGTCACTGTGGTCTAGTAGTTAGACTGCAGGAATGGCAATCACAAAGGCTTG
Organism: Asterias rubens; assembly: GCF_902459465.1. Lineage (NCBI taxonomy): Eukaryota > Metazoa > Echinodermata > Asteroidea > Forcipulatida > Asteriidae > Asterias > Asterias rubens. The sequence continues at coordinate 11,115,182 of NC_047066.1, read as the reverse complement.
GGTTCGAATCCACAAGCTAACTGCTGATTTCACAACAACTAAAATAAGTATTGTTGTCTAGTTACTGGATCACAGTTTCTTGATTTGTGCAATTCATAATCATAGACGCTATAGCAATGATGAGAGAGATTGGCTATTGCCAGCTTGGTGTTTATAGCCCCTTGTGGGAGTTTGCAAATTTCCCTTGATGGCTGAGTTCGGGCGGTGTGCTCTTGGCCCGTGTGCGCTGTTCTAATACCAGAACGATAAGAACATGACCCGAGAATGATTCACTCGGAACAAGATCACACACCACCTTTCATCTGGGGTTTCAGGAACAACACATTACAAAATGGCAGCACAACATCAAGAGAATAAGTTAATTAGATGCAAAATGACTCTCAAATAGATTGTTACAGTTAATTTTGATAAGTTGAAAGTTAATCGTCATCCCAAAGAAAAAGCTTGAAAGTTTGGTCTTTTTTTTCTCCTGTTTCCAACTATTAAAAAACATCCTATTTGACTGATCTGTCGCGAAGTCATATGTCCAGTACCGAATCACTTTTTGTGGTGATCTATTTAAAGCCATTATACACTTTGGGTAAACAGTATTGTCCAAGTCCCACAGTTTGTGTATCACAACTTATATATAAAATTAAAAACCTGTGAAATTTAGGCTCAATCGGTCATCGGAGTTGGGAGAAATTCGCGGGAAAACCCACTCTTGTTTCCGCACATTTCGCGGTGTCATGACATGTGTTTAAAATAAATCCGTAATTATCGCGTACGAGAATTGATATTGATTAAATGTTTTCTCAAAAAGTAAATCATTTCATGGACTAATATTTCAGGAGAAGTCTTTCACCATTACCTTCTGTACCGAAAGTGTATAAGGGCTTTAACCTTCGTGTAGCGGATGAAACGTGAACAGCGATTGTACATGTACTTGTTCTGGAGCATACAAGAACACACCGCCCGAACTCGGCCTTTGCATAGTCGACACTCTCCAAAGAAATAGGATTCAAACTGCCTCTGACTACCAGGCATTCTCAGTGGTCTTGTTGGTTAGACACTACTCAAGAATGGCAGAGGTTGTGGGTTCAAATCCCACCCGCAGACTGCAGACCTTTTTACCTTATGCCACTGAAGACATAAGGTAAACAAGTTTGTTGGTCTGACATGGAATGACCCAAACAAGTTTTCTCCTGCTTTGTCACACTCTATGATGTCCCTCAAGAAGAGCTTTCCGTTTATGTATTTCAAAACCCCCTGTGTACTTACTTGGTAACTACTCAAAATAAATATTAGCATAAAACCTCATTTGGTATTGTGTAATGGGGAGAGGTTGATAGTATAAAACACTGTGAGAAACGGCTCCCTCTGAAGTAACATAGTTTTCAAGAAAGAAGTAATTTTCCACGAATTTTATTTTAAGACCTCAGAATTAGATTTTGAGGTCTCAAAAGCAAGCATCCGAAAGCACACTACTTTGTGTGACAAGGATGTTTTTTTCTTAAATTGTTACCTCGCAACTTTGACGACCAATTGAGCTCAAATTTTCACAGGTTTTTTATTTTATGCATATGTTGAGATACACCAGGTGAGAAGACTGATCTTTGACAATTACCAAACATATCCAGTGCCTTTAAAGCAAGTTGTGAATTTCTCTTCCAGCAGATGATAGAATTCCAAAAGGCTACAACTCTAAGGCAGCCGATGGTAATCTACTAGAAGCAATCAACATGTCACTCAACGGTCAGTACATAGATTATACTCATGTCAACAAAGGAGGATCTTTGAATCCCCGTTTAATTTGGATGAGGCAATGCAAAAATTATAGGGAGTATAAGATTTTATAGATTAATGTATCAAAACTTGATTTGGTTAAAAGGATGCAGAACAAAACTCTACCAGTATCATTGTGTACAAACTGATAGGACAACTGTCATGAAACCAAAATAAAGAACAGACACATTTAGGCAAACTAATAATTAGCTTCAGCTACCCAGGCTAGCCTACCCCTTGGCCCAGTAAAGCTGTTTAGCAGAAGATTATGCTGAGCAAAGTTCTTTGCTAAGCAAGAAATGAGCGGGGTACCAGTCACACCAGCAATGGTAGCCTAATTTTGCTTAGCAATTTGTTTGTGTGCTTAGCAAGTTTTGTTAGTGCTGATGTACCCTGTGACACTGGGAAATATGAAGAAGAAAAAAACTTCTTTGGTTCGCGATAACACCATGTGTGTATCTACTTGCCAGGTAGAGTTTTTTCCTTTAGAGAACTGTCTTTCTGCTTTAAGCAGCTATATTAAATTGAGCCCTAAGCATGCCAAGGTCCCTATAGCTGCATAGTTTAAGGGGGATAAGCTGAAGTGTGATAGATGTCTTTTCTCAAGATATATGTAATCCCCAAGTGGCACTTATAACCTAACACTTTAAAGCATCCATCTTCTCTGTCCACCCCACTCACAGTATTTGACAATCACTACGTCAACAGAAACTTTGATCGGACGGGTCAAGTGGTTGAAATTATTACGCCTGGTGCTGGCGTGTTCCACGTGGACAGAACACTGTGTGATATCACCAAGCATCGTATGATTGATTATGGTAAGTTTAAAGGGATACGTTGCCTTTGATTGGTCGAGTTGGTCCATGAAAAGCGTTTGAAACTGTTCGTTATAAATTGCATGGTTAGAAAGATGTTTTAAAAGTGGAATATAGCAACCCACACAAATATGCCTTGAAATTGCGTTGTTTTCCTTTCACTTTGCAAACTAACACGGTCTGTTATTTTATGAATGGCGCGCTGTTCTAGTTCTCGACGTATACGGAAAACCATGCAATTTTGAGGCATATTTGTGTCGATTGTTATATTCTAAATTTAAACATCTTTCTAACCCAGCATTTTGTAACAAACAGTTTCAAAACATTTTTTACACGGTCCAACTCGACCGATCCAAGGCAACGTGTCCCTTTAACCACAAATATTTGATGAGGCAGGTGCTGTTTTTGTAGTTCTCGTCCTGGACACTGGCTGCATCTAATTCTTGCCTTTGAACTGCAAGTGACTTGGACTTGTAAAGCCAGAAAGTACTTCAGAAATTGATGTGTGATTGATTGCAGATGTCTTTATTTTGTGCGCCTGCACATTTTAAGTGAATAGATAGAATACGGCAAGAGTTAGATTTAAAATCACTCATTTTTTATTTGTTTCTTTTTTTTTAATGTTTAAGCACTTGTGATTTGCCCTGGCGGTTCTTGAACATTGCTTCATTTCTCAGGGATATATTTTACAAAATAAATGGTTTTAGCATGAACTTCATTTACAGTCATTTGTAGACTAAAATTAAAGGGTGTTTTTTTATCCTGAGCAATCTTGTGTAAATACCTCTCAAGCCAACTATTCAGGTCCATTGTTTGTAAATTTGCTGCAGGTGTTGGGAGTGACTTGGTTTGTCTGGCAGAGCAACCTCCTCATCCAGTACCTCTACTCTTGGTAAGCACATACTTAACACCATTTTTTTTTATTTTTTCGATTTGGATAATTAAAATTGAGAACTTGTTTTAAGTTGAACACAAAGGCACTGTACACATTAGGTATTTACTCAAAATATACATGTATGTTAGCATTAAACCTTACTTGGTAACGGGCAACATTCTGAGAAACAACTCCCTTAAGTGACACTCCCAGACTATGGAAACTGTGTGAATGTTGTGTGATTTGAATATAGTTGGTCCACACAGAAAATACACTGAGATCACACTGTGTTCACATGGTGACAATTTCACACAGTGGCCACTCCCAGACTATGAAAACTGTGTGAATGATGTGTGATTTGAACATACACTGTACATGTAGTTGGTCCACACAGAAAACACACTGAGGTTACACTGTGTTCACATGGTGATCATTTCACAGTGTGACCACTCCCAGACTATGAAAACTGTGTGATTGACGTGTGATTTGATTATAGTTGGTCCACACAGAAAACACACTGAGGTCACACTGTGTTCACCCGGTGATCATTTCACAGTGTGACCACTCCCAGGCTATGAAAACTGTGTGATTTGAATATAGTTGGTCCACACAGAAAACACACTGAGATCACACTGTGTTCACATGGTGATCATTTCACAGTGTGACCACTCCCAGACTATGAAAACTGTGTGATTGACGTGTGATTTGATTATAGTTGGTCCACACAGAAAACACACTGAGGTCACACTGTGTTCACCCGGTGATCATTTCACAGTGTGACCACTCCCAGGCTATGAAAACTGTGTGATTTGAATATAGTTGGTCCACACAGAAAACACACTGAGATCACACTGTGTTCACATGGTGATCATTTCACAGTGTGACCACTCCCAGACTGTGACAACTGTGTGAATGGTGTGTGGTTTGAATATAGTTGGTCCACACATTAAACACACTGAGATCACACTGTGTTCAGATCACACGATGACCATTTCACTTTTACATTATTTTATGCCTGTGAATATCTTTCACAGAACTTGGGAAAGTACTGACTTTAAAGTGCTTACACACATTGGCGTACTAAGGGTAAATCAAAAACTGTATATTTTCTTATTTGTCCTTTGCTTTTTCTGGTCTCAGTTCAGTGATGATGAAGCCAAGAGCCTGAATTCCACCAATACACACCATATCCCATACTGGCTGAACTACAGCTTCTATCTATCACCTAGTCAGAGACAGCGGCATTTCTCATCCGCTCAATCACACTTCATTCCAAAGTTCAGACTGCCAACAAAAAACGTAAGTTGTCTTCGTTTGATGTCAGGTCTATTTTTCTTCATAACACACCTTGCTTGTTTTGTATTGTGGTTGGCTGAACCACGGTCACGTGGGGTGAACTAATAAAATGTAGTGATCGTTCGCATGTTTTCCGGAATCAGTGCCCGAGCCGGAAGGCCCACTATAGTCTTATAATTTTTGACTGGTTACAGCGCCCTCCCTTGACATGAACTGTGAACAGCAACTGAAAAACTCCCTTTCTTTTCCAAGTTTCTTTTCTTATTTCACATTTAAGATCGAGGTGTTAAAAAACACATGTGACCCGCTCTGTGAAAATGAGTGAGGTGTTGACAATTTCAAAAATATAGTTATATGCATGGCTGGAAAGAACACACCATTAGCAGTTATTGGGTACATGTATATGTCTAAACTTTGGGGTGAATCGCAGCCGTTGCTGAGTTACTCCCATTTGAAATTAGCCAGTATATCATTTTTGGTTAAAAACTTAATACAAGTAAAGTGATGTTTTAAACTACCATTCCGTGCTAAAAGATACAAATTAGACTTAAGTATGATCACAAAATTGTTGTATTCATAAGCCTTATTGCCCGTACACAAAAAAAAGAATTCTAAAGGTTTCTTTGCGAATATAAATCTTAAAAAGTAAAAAGAAGAGGGACGTTTTTCATTTATTGGCCCTCTTCTGGTCACTCAAAGTCCCTCCGGGGAATAGACTTGCACTATTTACCTCATTGGCAGTCAATATGTGTATAATAGTTCACGTACTTGTCTTGTATTGTTTGTGTATCTTTACTCAGGACAGTCCTTTGTTCTGTGTCCTGTCTTCACAAAAGGAATTATTTAGTACCCCATTTGAGAAGGGTAGCATGGCAACCAAATTGATAATATGCAACACGTGATTCAACAATCAGAATGATGGAACAAACTCTACCTGGCAAGTAGATACACACATGGTGAATATCGCAAACCAAACATAACAAAATCAAATGGTTAGGATCTTCCCTTGTGAGTCAGTTATTTAACAGCCAATTACTGGGCTCAATTCTCTTCAATTCAATTATGCAATTCAACTTTTATTTCCTTAGTAGTGACAAGTGATAAACAATTTCTTTTTTAACTGAGTAAAAAAAAGAATCTAAATGTTTTTTTTAAGTATTATTAACCAATCAGCCTTAACTCAGTGATATCTGTAAGCAAACATTCTCCCATTTTCAAACTTATTTTGAAAAAGTAATTTAGGTATTTAACTGCTAGCCTTGTTTATCCCACAGTTAAAAAACAGCACAGCTTCCACAAACGCCAACAGCCTGCCAAAGCTACCCCCTAAAACAGCAACTGGTATCTACTATCCAGTATCACATGAATCTTATGATTCAGACAGTGAGATGGATGAATGTGCACAGTTTGACAAGTCAATCTTCAAAGTGCACAACATGAAGACACAGAAGTGTAATAATCCATTCGTACCTGCTTCCTTGACGACCAAGCTGACTCCAGATCGGAGGAGGTGGACCCATACCTTCCCTCATGGTGAGTCAGGAATTTCTTTTTTTCCTTTCTTTCTTCCTCTGCACGCACATGTATTACTCAATATTGTGCTTTATGTTTAAAGGCAGTGGACACTATTGGTTATTACTCAAAATAATTATTAGCAGAAAACCTTACTTGGTAACGAGTAATGGGGAGAGGTTGATAGTATAAAATATTGTGAGAAACGGCTCCCTGAAGTGCCATAGTGATAGCTTTTGAGAAAAGGTAATTATTTACGAATTTGATTTCGAGACCTCAGATTTAGAACTTGAGGTCTCGAGCAAGCAGCTAAACGCACACAACTTCGTGTGACAGGGGTGTTTTTTTCTTTCATTGTTATCTCGCAAGTTCTTTGACCGATTGAGCTCAAATTTGTGCAGGTTTGTTATTTTATGCGTATGTTGAGATACACCAACTGTGGAGGCTAGTCTTTGACAATTACCAATAATGTCTACTGCCTTTAAATGTGCTATTACTTACCAATACAAAAAAGCATTGCTGAAGTTAGTTCGCATTGTATCTCATGTTGCAAGTTTTATGTTTGTATACACAATTGATGTCACATTAAATCCAATTGACATTTCAAAATACAATATAAACAACGACATTTTTCATAGGACCGGGGAAAGTACCGAGTTTTATTTTAATTTTATGTTCTTTTACAGCAGAGGATAGGTATTAATTTACTCCTAATGTGAACCTAATTTAAAACGCCAAAATTTAAATTTGTAACTTTTTGGGGGGGTGGGGGTTGCAGTTGGACAAAAGAAGAAAAGGACAAAAACGGCTTGTAATAATAAGAACTTAAAGACCTGTCTTCTCACTTGCTGTATCTCAACATATATGCATTAAACAATGTTAAATAAGAACCTGTCCAAATTTGAGCTCAATTGGTCCATGAAGTTGCAGGATAATAATGAAAGAAAAAACACCCTTGTCACATGAAGTTGCGTACTTTCAGATACTTGATTTTGAGAACTCGAAATCTAATTCTGCGGTCTCAAATTCAAATTCGTGGAAAATTACTTCTTTCTCTAAAATTACCACACTTCAGAGGGAGCCGTTCCTCAAAATGTTTGATACTATCAACCTCTCTCCATTACTCTTACCAAGTAAGGTTTTATGCTAACAATTATATTGTGAGTAATTACCAATAGAGTCCAGGGTCTTTAAAAGGAATCATATAAGAACCTTTTTTGAACTGCTAAGAGCAGTCTTATAACATTTGTATAAGAGTCTTATGAGATCTTATAAGTTGAAATAACACGGGCTGATTATATAACATCTTTTTGCCTATTTTCAAAACGTTCTACATTCATCAAAACTAATCCTTACAACGATCGTTTTGATTGTATTCGGTACAGGACCTCATGGAGATGTGATCCAGCTTCATCACAAACACAGCTCCCTGACCAGCGAGTCCACTGGTAACAGCAGCAGTGACCTCATCAGTTCATCATCAAGTGCATCTAGTCTCTTCAATGAATCCGCTGGAGAGGAGACTACTAATGATGGTGAGGTCAAAGGTCATGCATGCCTCTTGGGGTCCAATTTTTGTATGTTACATCATGGAGGTAATGATTACACCTGAAACTTTGTATGGTGGGATGGCATTAATTTATCTAGTAAGATTTTCGGTATCACCATGTGATAGAACTTTATGTTTTTGAACTGTGCACTGTGAACATGCAATCTTGTAAGGTTTTTGATAACATCATTTGTATGACTCTAATCTGGTTAGGTTTGCGGTAACACCATGTACAAATCTCTCTATGAATTGTGATGGTTCTCAAAAGACATGGTTGTTTGACACCTCAAAATTCTGTTCACATTCAGTTTTTATCAGAACGATATCAAAAAGAAAAGTTAAACCTTTTTTTAGTTTTTTAGTTTTGACTTGTTTGATATCCTGTAGCTAAACTACCTGTATGGACTACATGTATTTTGCATTATAACCGGAGTAATTTTTCATTTGAAAAAAAAAAAAAATCATTTATATAAATTTTAAAGTACGAAAAACTACTTGATTTATTGTTTTCAATGGTGGTATTTACCCTTCGCTAATGCAGCTGGTGAATTTCGTTTAGATTCTCCAAACAGAATGCTCGGTTTGATGGTGAATTTGAAGAGAAGGATTGGATGCGGATGGGGCATTACTGGAGAGCAAGCTTGGACACCCTTCCTACAAACAGGTAAAGTAACCTCTATTATAAGTTATCACACAAGCGCGAGTGGAATACAAACAAATATAGCGCTTCTGCGTGGATATATGGGACACAGACGCGCTATATTTTTTCGTAATTCACGAGCGCGCGTGTGATAACAAATTTTTCTTCCAGTCTAACTTACAAGGGGCGAAATTAATAATATCAGAGCGTTATTTCATGCGCACAAAGTTAAGAATGTAATTTTTGCACCGTTCGTATACGGAGCGTGACAAAATGACCTTTTCCCAATACGCACTGTGTAATAAAAACAGAGGAAGTACGTAGGATATAAAACAGAGGTCGTATATGTTTTTTCCCCCTATTAGTTCGAGCTTCTGATTGGTGGATTAGCGCGTACTGGAAGATAAAGACCTTTATCATGGCGTGGTCATCTTGATTTTAGCTCTATTCCAACTCATGTAACCAAACTATAAGGCTGGACAAAATAGTAGTCTGGTGCTACATGTATGTTCAAAGAATGTTAGCATTCATTACTGTTATTGGAAACAGGGAACATGGCCAAGATGGTGACAGCGTGATAAAGTTCTATTGTAATCAGTTTAAAACATGACCACAAGAGGGCAATGTTTGAGGTGTACATGAAGCCATTGTCAGACATTTTTTTTTTTTTTTTGCACATTTGATGACCAATTGAGCTCAAATTTTCTCAGATTTGTTATTTTATGCAAATGTTAGGGTACATCAAGTGCTGTGTGAGTGAGATATTTTTCGGTTAACTTAGTATTTGTCCTATATTTTAATTGGTAAAGTGTTTAGCTTTTTGTTTTGATTGTTGGGCGCATTGAGGAATCTGTGCTTCATAATGCGCCTTTTAAATGCTGTTTTTGTTGTTATTATTATTATTAATACTGGTCTTTGACATTTACTAAATGTTTTTAGATCAAGGAACCAACAAGTAAAGTTATGTTATATAATAGATGTTAAATTTGCATCGGGGATAAATAATATTAATTTTGGGTTTTACCCATACACCGATGTGTGTTAGCACTGTATACTCCGTACTTTCCCGAGTCCTGTGAAAAAATATCACCAGCATGTTACTCGGGTGGGATTCGAACCCACAACCCTTGCAATTCTAGAGCAGTGTCTTACCAATAAGACTACCGTGACTGCCAGTAGCTAGAGGCAGTTCCAATCCTATGTTAAAGGCAGTAATTGTCAAAGACTAGCCTTCACAGTTGGTGTATCTCAACATATGCATAAAATAACAAACCTGTGAAAATTTGAGCTCAATCGGTCATCGAAGTTGCGAGATAATGATGACAGAAAAATAACCCTTGTCACACGAAGTTGTGTGCGTTTAGATGGTTGATTTCGAGACCTCAAGTTCTAAATCTGAGGTCTCGAAATCAAATTCGTGGAAAATTACTTCTTTCTCGAAAACTATGGTGCTTCAGAGGGAGCCGTTTCTCACAATGTTTTATACCATCAACCTCTCCCCATTACTCATCACCAAGAAAGGTTTTCTGCCAATAATTATTTTGAGTAATTACCAATAGTGTCCACTGCCTTTAAACAATTATTTGATTGGTATTTGTTCTTAGGCGTGGATTGGAAGTCTCTGACTGCCACAGCCTGTTTCCCGATCACGACAGACTTCTATCCTGACAACAAGACCCTGGAGACGGACTTCCATGAGAACCCACAAACCTTGGACATCATTCCCGAAGATGGCGAGGAGATGTCTCCATCTGGTAAAACCATCCAGAGCGTCTTTGAGGAACTCATCTCACAGAGATTGATTCAGGTTAGCATTGCAGTTAGCATTTTTTGAGAAGTTTAATATTTTGCTTTCGAAGAAAATTTACTCCTTTTTGTTAATTTTATTTTTATTTTTTAATATTTTGTTATAGCAGGATGAATAGAAACTAGAAACAAAGTTAAGTTTATTTTTTCAATGCACTTGAGTAAAAATACCAAAAAGATTAATTAAGTTTGAACAGTTAAGATTTCTTGAGGAATTGTTTTTTAAATGTGTTTTGTAGTTCGACAAAACAAGCAGTGATGTTGTTTTCTTTTCTACAAATTTTGTTTTATTCTTCCTCTTTGTTTCACTACAATTCTTTTAAAATAAACAGATGTACACAAAGCCCTAACATCCAAGCTTGAACAGGTTAGATTTCTGAACAAAACAATTTCAATATAAATACAATAATTAGTTTGACAAAACAAACAGCAGCTTTCTTTTCTGACAATTTTGTAATATTCTTCTTCGTCGTTTCACTACAATTCTTTTAAAGGCCCTGGACACTATTGGTAATTACTCAAAATAATTGTTAGCATAAATACTTACTTGGTACCGAGCAATGGTGAGCTGCTGTTAGTTTAAAACATTGTAAGAAACAGCTCCTTCTGAAAAAACATAATTTTATTACTAGAAAGAGGTAAATTCTCACTTAAATAAAATTATTTGAATTGAATAAGAGACCTCATCTGAGTTCTCAAATTCAAAGCATCTGAAAGCGACAAGGGTGTTATTTCTTCCATTATTTTCGCGCAACTTTGACGACCAATTGAGTCCAAATTTTCATAGGTTTGTTGTTTTATGCACATGTTGAGATACACCAAGTGAGAATACTGGTCTTTGACAATTACCTAAGGTGTCTAGTTTAAAAGTCAGCTTTACAAAAAAACGTGAGATTTCGAAAGAAAACAATCAGTATAAATGTCATAAAAGTAATTTGACAAAACAAAACAGCACATTTCTTTTCTGACAATTCTTTGTTTCTTTGTTTGTTTGTTTTTGACTACCATTCCTTTTGCAGAATTACCAGCTGATTCTGTTGCCCAAATCAGAGATAGCCAATTTATCCCTCAAGGGAAGCAGCCATCTTCCTTTAGTCACTAATCCAGACAAGGTCAGTATTAATAAATAATAAAAACAACTAGTTCAAGCTCATTTCACATTAATATCTCAATGCGCTTTACATTAGTGCCCTGTTCATTGGACCGATAACATTCATTTAATCTTTCTCAGCTCCCTGGGGAGTACACAGCCATGAGCCACAGTTTGGGGCTAGTGGCTTTTCCATACACAATGTCAACCTCTATCCTTGCAGGTACCCATTTATACCCCTCGGTGAACACAGTAATTATAGTAAAGCAGCTTGCTCAAGGACTCCAGTGTAACGACCGGGATTCTAACCCACACTCAGATGACTTACATGTAACCACTAAAACTTGAATTCGATGCTCTAAACCACTCGGTCATGACACCCTACAAACATTGACTCAACATTATACATTTCCCAATGTGCATGGTCAGTGCAAAAAGGATTCTAGAGTCAAACCAACACTGGCAACCATCATGGCGTGCTGATTTAAAAGCAATGCAGTTACACAGCTATAAAACCTGGCATGTTACATGTACATGTAAACTATGGCGTCCATCTTGGCAGCTTGATTTATTTGTTAACCGCTCAATTTCCAAAGATGCATTGGGTTATACTTCAAGATGGAGCTTCTGCATTCTTTTGTTTTATAACACCCCTTACAAATATTCTGCATTTTCATTGGTTTAAAGCGCGTCACATGATATGTCTTAGTTTTACTAGACGGCGGCTGTGTGATAGTGCACCGTTTGCCGTGTGATAGTGCATAATTTGCCATATGACGACTATCACACGGCGTGCATTACCATGACGTCTTTTTACCCACCTCGAACCCAATCAGTTGTGCATCTGTGTATCTGAAATGCGCGCACGAACGTTACGTGTACGAAGATGATAAAACAGTCTGTTGGGGGTGTTATAAAACAAATATTGACTGCTTTAACTCGTGCTAAGGTTAACACTACGACTCGGTGATCCCCGGACCATTTAATTTTCCCTCGGCTGCGCCTCAGGAACAATAGAACGCTCCGGGGATACCCTCGGGATTTGTAGTTTTAACCATAGCACGCAAAGCAGTCAATATTTGTGTACTATTCACCTGACATGATCACACTATACGAAACTTGTTTTTTTACAGTTTAATTGTTTAATAGAAATTGTTTGTGAGAATCGTCACTTGATGGCCACTTCAAGGTGACTGCTACAGACTGATTTGGGCTTGTTGACCCAAATCAACTAGGGTCACTTGCACCTTCTCCCGGGGCTGAAACAAAGGCCTTGTATTAGATGGTTACTGAAAGCTGATTTACCACTCTGTTATTCCCTTATTGTACATGCATGTATACCCAACAACCCCAGGAATAAATAGTTATGCCTTCACCGATGTTCTTTCCTTTTCCCACACAGCATGTGTTTATCTTGAGCTATGGTCAGTCGTATCATAAGATAAGCCTCAAGCCAGATATGAAGAGCATAGAGATCGTCAGATACACAAAGAGGTTAGTAATCTTCGCCCCGTCTCTTTATTACATTAGAGGCTTTTAATTTAATTTCATCTTTCATGATAACTCTATCTATTGGAAATTTATCAATATAAACCACAAGGGAAACTGACTGGGTAAATTTTGAAATGATTTTGGGGTTAAACAAAGAATTGACTATTGGAAATTTAGCGAGTGCATCATAAAACATTTAACCTGGATGGATGCCATTTTTAATGGAAAAAAAGTGTTGTTTCTATTCTGTTTATTAATTTTGGTTTTACCCTCCCACTGATGTGAGTTAGAACTTTAATACATTACTCAGTACTTGCCCGAGTTCTATGAACAAAAATCACAGGCATATTACTCTGGTGGGATTTGAACCCCTGATCTTTGATACCCAGTAGCTAGAGGCAGTTTGAATCCTATTTATACATGTATGTATATATATAAGACATTCAGAATAAGAGCTAATCAAACTTTGGCATATCTCTCTTCTGATGAGACTATTTCCTACCATAAGGCACTCATCATGCAGCAGATACATATGTATCCATATATAAAAAAAATATAAAAATTCTATCCCTGATGCAAATTTAGCATCTATAAACAAATATATGATTGTTTGCTTAAATACCATCTATTTTTTCTCCCAGGAAACAGAGGACAACTCTGAAGCTGGGTTACTCCTACAGACTGTGGCCGATTTGCAAGTCTGGCTACGAGATCCGCCATACTAGAATATTCCGTAATCCAATAGATAATAAATGGAATCATCGTGATAACTACATCTGTTTAGGAGGTGCTGCTATGAGAGAGGGCTTCGACCTGCAAGAGGTAAGAAGACTTTCGAAAAGTTTGATATGGAAATGACATTAACATTTTCCTACTTCAACAAATGTGGAATGAAAAAAAAAAAATGAAATGTCACCAGAAGTCCTTTCTGTATCATTTGAGACCATAAAATCACACACACAAAATTGACCCTAAATCTGTCAATTTTGTGACGCCAGCAAACTATAACCCAAACTAACAAAATTCGCAAAAAATTTGAAGCTTTTGCTTGTTTACCCACTCCACACAGATGAAATGTCTTCAGTTGTCCTTTCTGTATCATTTGAAACTTTAAAATCACACACCAAAAAAAAAAGATGTTGGACCAAAAACCCAAACTTACTGAATTCTTAACAAATCTGAAACTTTTGCTTATTTATTCACACCATGGCAGCCCTAATGCCTTAATTGCACAGTGGTTACAGCTGGTTAACAACATCAATACACAGAAGAAAATTCAAGGAGTGTCAAAAAGGTTATACAAAAAAACAAGCACAAACACCAATGAACAAACATATTAAAGAGAGCAAGAAATTATAGAAAAATATTTTGCTTTGGTTGCAGTCGTTGAAGTTTTGGCGAAGTCGTTTCATCCTCCTCCCTTCAGCATCTTCCTTGATGCGCAAACTCTGTGATCAGAGTTACCAAGGACCCTTGGATGTCTTTGAGGAAAGAACAGAGTCGCAGAAGATGACTCTGCAAGATGGTTTCCTGCGGTTTGTGGAGGGATTGAATCGTAGGCGACGAGCGCCGAGTCGACCTCCAAGCAAGGTATGACTTGTTATAAACCATCTAGAATTGGAAACTGCTTTTAAAGGCACTGGACACCTTTGGTAATTGTCAAAGACCAGTATTCTCACTTGGTGTACCCCAACATCATAATGAATAAAATAACAAATATGTGGTAAAAAGTTTGACTCAATTGGTCATCGACGTTGCAAGAGCATAAGAAGGAAGACCCTTGTTGCACAAATTTGTGTGCTTTCCGATAACTAAAAAAGGTTTGGGGCCTGAGGTTTTTAATATTTTAGTGAGATATGTTACTTCAGAGCATGTTCAGAGGAAGCTGTTTCTCACAATGTTTTATACCCTCAACGCCTCTCCATTGCTCGTTACCAAGTAAGTTTTTATGCTAACAAATATTTTGAGTAATTACCAATAGTTACCAATGCCTTTATATTTAAAGAAATTTTAGGTTTGTGATGAAACTGAACCTGCAACCTCCAGACTGATTTCACTAACAACTGAGCTATAGCATCTTCCTTTTTTGACAATATTTTTGCTCGGGTGTACCTGTTCGAAGCTACTCAGCCTGAAAATGTAACTGTGAAATTCTTTGTGAACATTATTTTCCAGAGACCATCTGTGGCTGCGGATCCCAACGCTGGGAGCACAACTCGTCGCCTGATTTCTCGTACTAGTGGAAGTGGGGACTCTACCCCTACAAGTTTCCAGCCCAACTTGAGTCTCAACACAGCCACCATTACTAGCGCCCTCGCTGGGATTAGTATAGCCAGGGGGAAGGAGGACGGGTCGGGCGTCTTTAAGAGTTATCCGAGCTCACCAGAGAGAGAGAAACTCAGTCTGGCCTCACCTCTGTTGTATATAACCAACAAGATGAGAGATATGATGTGAGTTTTAATATTGTGCTTTATTCAATGGGAGACTTTTGGGGAACTTTTTGATGGCAGCTGATTTACCAAGCAAGGGGCCTTTCTTGGCGTACTCAGTGGAAATGCAGCTTGGCCATCATCCATACCAATTCTTTTTTTATACGAGCTGGACTGATCGTAGAAGAGAGATACGCCACATATTGGGAGAGGAGCTTAATTGACTCACAGACGGAAATGTTCTACTCAAAACAACTCCTTAGATTGCAGGGTGCAAGTGAAAGGAATGTCAGGATTATAAATAAAATTAAAATAAGTCCACGAAAATGAATATACAAAAGTGCCCTTGGGTAACTTTTGGAGATTGAAATTTCTGTGTTGTCTGTAAATAAATGGTTCGGCCAGAGATGACATGGTATCTGCTGTCACCTATTGATTCGATGTCTTGGTGAAAAAATATTTTCAATTTTGTGCTTATTTTTGAACAAGCATTCAGCTGAAACATTCACAGGTGACTTTTATTGTTTTTTGTTTTTGTTTTAGTGAAGGAATGAATTTCATCACGGGTGACGTCAAAGGTTTGCCCCAAGGAGACTGTTTTGTTTCAGCAGACTGCGTAGCCTGGGTGCGGAAAACCTTGGCAGGGAGTGTCACTCATAAAGAAGCTATGGCCCTTATGCAGGTAAATAAAAATCACAACAAAATTGATGGAATATTAATTTTTTTTTGTTTTTCAAACTGACTTTTAACAAATCTGTATGGGTTTTGATAAGTTTGTGTTTTACCCTTTCAGCGATGTGTAATGGCACTGTATACTTCGTACTTTCCGAGTTCTGTTAAAAAAATTACAGACATATATATTTTGGGATGGATTTGAACCCACGACCTTTGCAATGCTAGAGCAGTGTCCATTACCAACTAGATCACCAAGATTTCCCGGTAGCTAAGGGCAGTTAGATGAGTTGTTTGAGTTTGTTGTTAAACACATTAGTTGACTGATTGAAGCAATTTGATGTGATTAGAAAAATAAGTTTTTGGAAAATTGTATATACATGTACCCCCATCGCACATCATCGACTATACAGTAGGAGCCTTGTTGAGAGCAGAATGCACTACCTTCCCAACTTTTTAAGAAGCAGTTACGGTCAAGTGCCTTGCTTAAGGGCAAAGTAAGTGTCATAAACAGGATTCAAACTTCCCCATTGCTGCTGACAGCACCAAAGCTTGGGCTCAGTGAACTACATCGCTCGGCCACGACACACCCGTAACTCAGTTACACTTATTGCTAAGAGAAGAGGTTTGCCCAGTACTTCTGGCATCACCTTGCAAAAACCTTTACAATGTGCTACATAAATCCCCTCATGACTCAGCAAATTCAAAACCTTTCTCAAAGTGTTACTGTTTGTTTAGTGCCTGGAGTACCTCATTGGTATAGTTTGCACTGTACTGTATTAAATATTGTTGTTGTCATTAATATAAGAGTCTGCAATCTAAGATGGCTGCTTTTTGTTTTTCAAGGTAATACTTGAGGAAGGTTACATCCGAGCAGTGTTCAGCAGTGCTGCGAAGAAAACTTTCATCTATGGCTACTACATCTATCAGCTCACATCCGAAGTCCTTAGCCCAGGTATGGGATCTCTCTATTTTATTGTTCAAATTGGATTTGAAAATTTGCTCAGTGGAAATTCTGTTTAGTAGTTTTTCCTGAAGACTATCAGAGCATATGATCGAAAATTGAGTTGTAAAACCACTGGTCCTTTTCAGAACCACTAGGGGTGGATGTCACAAAGAGTTTAGTCTTGAATTAGGACGAGTTAAGCCCGGTTGATACTTCCTGTGAATGCGAATGCGAAGTGAGTTTGACGTCACAACCCTCCTTTCACAGCGATATTCGCAAGTGAGTTAGCTCAACTCAACTCAGTGCGAATTTCGTTGCGAAGTTGTGACGTCAACAATCGTATCGCATTCGCATTCGCAGGAAGTATGAACCGGGCTGTACTCGTCCTCACTTAGGACTAGCCTTAAGGTTTTGATATCTCGTAAGACTAGTGCTAAGTTAGGACTAGTCCTAACTAACTCTTTGGATAAGACCAGTCCTAACTCTCTGTGAAATCCACCCCAAAACTCATAAAGATATGTTAACTTGGTGTTACTGCAAACCTTACTAGGTTCATATTTGTAATGTTACCCTTTTAGGCGATTGTTAAAACATGGTCTCTGTTGTAAGTGCTCTGCTGTTTGTACTATATTGTTTTTCCTTCTTGTTTGAAACCCTGCATTTGTGTGTTGTACTTGTGTGTGGCCAGTCACGTGGATGCAAAATTTTTAATGTGGGCAGTCAAGTGAAACGGCTTGTGACTCCTTACCTGATCTATAATGTCAGGAGCTGGAGAATCTTAAAGCGGCAAATAAGATGGCTTATCAGATAATGATCTGAGGTGTCCGTGAGAGATGAGGCATGATTGAATGGAGAAGGAAATGTTGTCTTAGCTGTGGGATGCTTTGATCCCACACTACAACAGGTTACCACACCTATGTTATGGCACAACTATTTTCCGATACCTCTGTGTTTAGACACCCAGAGTGTGTTATACTAACCCTATCATCGTGGTGAAGCATTTGTGCGTACAGCGCACAGGCTATGCTAAGTGGCTACGTTTTGTTTGTTTTGTTCATTGTTTGTTTCCATTGTTCGGCATATTGTATGAGTGGCTTGGTGAAGTTGCTTTGTTCTACTACCAACAACCACAGGTCATCAGAGAGTTGCTGTCGATAGTGCTCCACCTCTACCATAGGGTTCTGTAGGTTGGGTCTTCTTGTCCAGGAGTTTTGAGACTAACCCTTATCCTTAACCTAACCCTAGCCTTAATTGTTTTTTTCTTTCATATATAACATTGTCAGATCATGGGGGTGTCGTTATACAGAGCAGTCACCCTACCATAGCATCAGCGCAAAGTCAGGAATTGCACTGTCCATCTATTGTTTAATAAACCTTGTTATTTCTTCATCACTCTAGAGTCCAAAAGACCAAGGTCATCCACGAAAGATACACGCTCACCTTTGACCTTCACCTTTGACCCTGCCTCTAGTTCTCAATGGTTTGAAGTCTCTTGTGAACACATCAATGAGGGAGATGATGATGAGGACAATAAGATGCCCTCCCGCGTTGAGGATAAGAAAGGAAATGGAAGTGAAGAGAGGAACAATGTGGATTCTGAACTTGGGAAATCAGCAGATGAGAAAAATGAAGATGGTAAGAGATGTTCCCAACAGAAGCCCTCTTTACGTGCAGCATGGATTTTATTTTTCAAATTGAACATTCATATAATTTGTTTTATTTGTTTATTTAGCTTATTTAATGGCACAAGACAACACAAATACAAATATTATAGTAAATACAATGGGCATACATGTACATATGCACTTGTTTTGTTATTCCTAGATGTGTTTTCATAGTGTTGTGCCAATGAATTAGATGTTGACTTGAATACTAAAAGAAAGAAAAAGTTGTGGAATGGCAAGATGGAACACTAGATTGTGAACACGTCTACAAAGCCATCCAACCACAGTTAAAGAAAGGGAACGGGGTGGGGCTGGGTTTGGGGAAGAGGTACGAGAGAAGGGAGGAGGGAAATAGATAGAATAAAACAAATCTGAATAACGGTAGCTTGCAACTAAAAAAGTTCTTTGTTTACCTCTTAATCTTCAAATATCAAACTTGCAGTAACTTTAGTAAATAAAGGCCTAACATTTCGACTCTAGCAGGGTCTTTCTCGAGAAAGAGAGAAAGACTCTGCTAGGGTCGAACTCGATACGTCAGGCCATTACCATACATAGGTCCTTTTGGTTTGTAAGCAGTTTGCAACAGTTAATTCTATTTTCTCAAATATCAAATTTCACAGACACAAAGAAGAAATCGGAGAGTATCAAGCCCTCTGTGTACAAATCACTCTTCCTGGAGATCGACAGCAGTAAACTGACTGACCGTGTAGAGTGGTGCCATGTTGGGTATCACAGTGACTACAACGTTGATATGGCCTTTGAGATTGAGCTTCAATGGTTGACGTCAACACCAAGCCTCCTGCATGAATTGGTGAGTTCCTACAATGGGGCATGAAGGCCTACTTTAAGATGGTTTTAAAGAAATACTTACAATTTTTGAGAGATCGCCCAACATCACAAGGCCAGGGGTTTTGGTTGTATACCCAGTCTCTACTGATAAAATGTCTTCAGTAGTCCGTTCTGTATCATTTGGAACCATAAAATCATTAGAAAATTTTTGACCCCAAATGTAAATATTTGATCATACCGGCATGGTTTGATTTTTTCATTTCGCACCAAAAATCCAAACTCTTCAAATTCTCTATAAATCTTAAAACTTTGGTTGTATGCCCAGTCTCCACTGATAAAATGTCTTCAGTAGTCTGTGCTGTATCATTTGGTAACATAAAATCATCAGAAAATGTTTGCCCCTAAATTTGAAAATTGGACTACACCGGCATGGTTCTTTTTTTTCTTCATTTCGGACCAAAAATCCAAACTCCCAAAATTCTGTATAAGTCTAAACATTTTGGTTGTGTACCCAGTGTCACATATACAATGTCTTCAGTAGTCTGTTCTGTATCATTTGGTACCATAAAATCCTCAGAACAATTTTGACCCCAAATCTAAATATTTGACCATGGTTCGATTTTTTTTTCATTTCAGACCAAAAATCCAAACGCACACAATTCTCAATTAACCTGAAAATTTTAGTTGTATACCCAGTCTCCACTGATACAATGTCTTCAGTAGTCCGTTCTGTATCATTTGGAACCATAAATTGATCGGAAAGTTTTTGACCCTAAATCTGGAAGTTTGACCATACTGGCATATGTAGTTCGATTTTTTTCATTTCGGACCAAAAATCCAAACTCACAAAACTCTTAATAAATCTTTAAATTTTAGTTGTTTACCCAGTCTCCACTGATAAAATGTCTTCAGTTGACATGCTAGTGGTGCATCAGAACTGATGGCTATGACTCTGGCTAAGACTGCTGCTATAAAGGACTAATTTATTTCTTTTCTTTTCATGCATTATTTTGTTCTCTGATTTTTATCATCATTGATATTAGGCAAATTTATGTACAATTTAATCGGCAATCACTCTACCTGTATTTTCGAAAAAAACTACAAAAACTGCTACTCAAATGCATATTCCTTATAACCCTATATATCATGACTTTAATAGAACGAGTCCGTTTAATGATGACTCGCCTTTGTGTTGTTTGTAGGCCTACACCTATCGTCTGACCATGTTGTCCCTTGTCTTTGTTTGTGTTCCTTGGTATCATGTTTGTCTGTCAATAGGTTAGGGCACAAAAGCATTTTGCTTAACCTTACACCTAAATGTTGTCTTTAAATTACTACTTGTTTATTTGTTTGAAGTATTGTGTACCTAATCATACCTCATACTATATTGCTTGTTTTAATTTTGACATAAATGTAACTATTGTATTATTGTTTTGTATGACAGCATTGAAATAAATGTACTGAATTATTAATTATTACTGTACTTCAATGCATGATGACATTGTAATCCAGCTGTAGCCGAAGCTGTAGACACCAATTCCTACACGACCTATGAACCATTGATAGTCCACCATACATAATGTTGATCATTTCTATTTCTTGAACAGTTTACTAACTGGGCTCGTCGAGCGGTTACCTGTGGTTTTCACCTGGTACCAACACATCTGGATCCATTTGGCTTCAACGTGGACATCTCCGACTCGTTACACAGTCCTCTGTTTATTGAGCTTCAGTTACCCGAGGGCTACTTACATGAGAGAGGGGGGCTACAGGAGGGCAGTCAGGCACTGGAGGACGCTCGTAGAATACAGCAAATGATTATTCAAAGGTAGAGTACGGCAATTGACTATCATTGTGGGTAGTTTAGAAAGGAGAGATTTTAAATGTCAATTTACAAACCTTGGTGTTAAGGTTCCAATGTCCTACTTTTAACAACTATTTGGACTATACTATGGGATTCGTTGGGACTGCTGTATTTTGTCTGGTAATAGTCCCAACGCATCCCAATATTGGGTCCGAAAAGTTGTAATGCAGGGCATGGGTACCTACCCGTGGTTTTGGAAATGGATGTTTGAATTTAAATAAGCTTGGTTGGATATTGCTTAGGCTAAAATAGGAATTTTGTTCTAAAAACAACCTATGAATTTGGAATGTAGGGGATATAAATTTTGTTTCTTAAAGGGACAGGTAGCTCAGTTGTTAGAGCATGTAGACTTGAAGTTTGCACGGTCAACTCCCATCCTAGAATAATTGTTTTTTGTTCAACTCAAATGATTTTTCTTATTTTTTCATAGGTTTGGTTTCCTGAGTAACCAGACATCATGCTACAGCCCTCTAGCCAGCAACACCCAATCATCTGATCACAGTTCCCTTCCTATCCACCAGCAGTACATTCACACCACAGGGTGCGTCTTCCTCCTAGTGATGCCCTTCCATCGACCCCCCTTCACACCACGGACTGAACAGTTACCCTGCCTCTGCAAGCTGGGAAGCCTAGGGTCATGCAGAGATAGACAAGACAGTCAGGAGTCGTACGTGGTCAACAGTGCGGCAGCCAGCAACCACGGCCAGCAGTGGTCTGGCTTCACCAACCACATATGCCAGAGCTACGGAGGCAAGCTTGGCTTCCTCTACATGCACAACTACCTCTTGACCAAGAAGTGGCGGTCGTCGGCGACGGGAGACGAGAAGTTCCACGAGAGTCTGTTGGCGGACCTCTGTAGATTCTGCTCTGGTGAGGACGGAAGGTTGGGGGACTTGTTGACGAAGATGTCAAGCTGTGTGGATGAGGAGGGGCTGGAGACAGTGACGCCAAAGGAATCCTGAGATATTCAAAGGTCTGTGTCTGAGTATAAAAGTGTAGGTCTAAACACACAGCGATGCAGAACATGTTCCGACACTCCTACAAGTGTAGGTTCCTAAAACTAATCCTAACCCTCATCTTATTGTGTAGAACACAACAGTTAAGTTGGTAACATTGGACACTCGGAACATCTATAGGGATGTCGTGTCGGAACACAAGGATGATGTGTCGGAACACAGGAATGTCGGAACATAGGAGTGTCGGAACATAGGAGTGTCGGAACATAGGAGTGTCGGAACAGGTGTTTCAGACCACAGGAGTGTCAAACAAAACAATGTTTGAACGTAGGCATGTCGGAACATACATGTATGGTGTCGGAACAAAGCGCAGCCACCAAATATGATGCATCTGAGAGAAGGGTATCGTAGGTTGCTTGAAATTTTGGCTGGAATACTTAGGGTTTTTAGATTGTCTTTCTTTTGCATTGCATGTATTTCAATGCAATATCAATGATATATTAGACAATGCAAAGCTTCGGTGGACGCATGCACCATGGCTCTTGTGTGAAACACACTTACGTGCAAAAAAAAAGTTCCAACTTTTAAACACTGTCTTAAAATTTGCTCCCTGAAATTTTGTGGGTGTGATTATTTAAAAGCAATCACTATCTTTTAGTTTATCGTTAATAGACCTTATGCATTGACGTCATCCAGCCGCCATCTTAGAGGAAAAACGGTGACGAAACAATCGAGACGCACAGATTTGTACGCGCGGCGCACAGTATTGGCCAATGAACAACATCCTTTTGACCTCTAGGTGAGGGCGCCCTACTGAAATGACGTCATATGCATAAGGTCTATTGTAAATATAAACCAAACGAGGGAGTATACTGTCATTTATTTATGGATTTCTATGCAGTTTCTTTCACCACTGAAACATCAGATGTTAGATAATAGAGTGGATGGCTTTGAAATATGCACCCTATAGTAATAAAATTATAGTAAATAGCAGAAGTAGTATTTTTGTTACTATTATATCTAAACCCGTACTTCATTCTATTTTTCCTTCCAGAGGCCAGTTTAGTATTTAAACATGAAAAGAAATTTTTTTTTTACCTATAGCTTAGTTTTCACAAATATTCTTAGCGTTCTTGTTTTGGAGATCTTTCACTGGGTGTTTTTTTTTTCAGGGTTATGTTTTGAAGGATTTTTCTAGATATGATTGATTGTTTGATGTTGTATTATTAGTTAATACTTTTTTTTGTTTGACAGTTTTCATGAGGAATGTATTCCTACTATGTTGAAGAAGTGCTTTGTTTTGCTGTTTTTTGGCGTGTAAAACATGCCGAAATACAGCAAAGTAATAAAATGTTAACTTGAAATAAAGGTAGAGTCAAAGGGTTGTTTTATAATAATAATCATAATGAAAATTTATAAAGCGCACAAATCCATCAATAGTGCTCATGGCGCCAAATACAAACGACAACATACATAATAAATGTACAATTACCAATCAATAATGGGTCCGTTCGATTAGCTTCCCTGGGTCGACCCCGCAGTGCTCACTCGGGTGAGCCCCTGACAAGAGCTAATCGAACGATCACACTCGCCCTCACGTGGTGACGGCATGCACCTCAGGTCACCCCCAAGTGACCCACTCCACAAGCAGGGCACTAGGGGCTGACCCGGGTAAGCCCCGTCAAAGCTATTCGCACGTACCAGGGCAGACCAGGGTCGACCCAGGGAAGTTAAACAAACGCACCCAATAGTCCGAAGGGAGTCCTCCTACTACAGGTCATGCAGTGCTTCTCATCAAGTACATTTTTGCAGTCATTTATTTTTTTTACTAGCTTCAAAACTATATTAGCTACCACATTCATTGCAATATCTGATGGCATTTTATTTTTAAACAGAAGGTTTCATTTTGGGCATATGTTAATCTTGTCAATTTAACATGTAAGTATTCAATGCAATTCGGACGTTGAAATGAAGAAGCATAACATGAATAGTGTGCAATGTGAATAGTAATATTAAGTCACCTTTAACAATCACAATATCATGATGTCGATTTGTTTGTTGGGGTGCTGGGCATAGGGGTGTGTCTGTTTGTTTGTTTGTTGTTGCGGTGCATTTTTAAATTGGTTTTGTTTCTAGATGTTTTTAGAAAGAAACCCTTATTTCGGCAGAAGCATGTAAGAAATTATTATGCAAGATTATTTTTGCTGAAAAAAGCGTGTTTGATCTTTTGTCAAAAACATGTAATTCGTTGAAAAAGTGATGGATACTTTAAAGCTGTTGGACACTTTCGGTAAACAGTATTGTCCAAAGGCCCACACTTCGTGTATCACAACTTATATATAAAATAACAAACCAGTGAAAATGTAGGCTCAATCGATCATCAGAGTCGGGAGAAAATAACAGACAAAACCCACCCTTTTTTTCCGCACGTTTCGCCGTGCCATGACATGTGTTTAAAATAAATCCGTAATTCTCGATATCGAGAATTGATAGTTCTTTTAATGTTTTCTCAAACAGTAAAGCATTTCGCGGAATAATATTTCAAGAGAAGTCTTTCACCACTACCTTCTGTAAACTATTCAAGTTATTTGTAAATCTGTGAACTTTTTTTTTTCTGTTCCTAAAGTGTATAAGGGCTTTAATTCAGGATGGCCACAAAACAGAAAACGCTGAAAGAGCAATTCTTTACAAAATAACTATATTTGTTTACATGTTATTACTACAAATGTAATCCATACTATTTCCTGACTTGCTGGTGGGTTGAATAGTTAACTAAGACTGCCCAGCAGTAGGCCTATAAAGCGCACAAAATTCCACCGAAGGGTATGGTTTAGCAGAAATATTGGTATTATTTGCGACTGGTTCCCTGCTTAACAGCTTATGTTTGTTTAGCAATAATATATCATTTTGAATGTTCCTGATGTTTAGTTTTTTTATCTAGGATTGGTCTCTGAATATTGAAGGAAGAGAATTTTTATGAAAGCGAAAGCTTTCCACATGCAACCTACTTTCAACTCTCCACTGAAATATCAAGAGGTAGTTTATTTTAGTCTGCAGAGCCAGTACTTTTAGACAAGGGGTCTGTGAGGCGGATTCATTGTCGATTGGTTATTGTTTTACTCGTTTCTTTAAAAAAAAATCTTATTGCATTTAAAGCTACAGTATAATATACTGTAGCTTTAAATGCTATAAGAATTTTTTCAGGGGTTTGATTTCCAGTGTAAATTATGTGCAAATCTGTAAACAAAATAATATCGTCAGTTTTACCAATGTTGTGAATCCCTGTTTAAAATCTGGAACAAGGGGTTGACATGGCAATTTTGTTATTTTGTTTTCATTTGACTCGATTTTGTGTAGGCCTACAGGGTAAATCAAACGCATTATAATTATGTGCAGGTTCAACTTATTGCTCGTAAAGCACAATACCTATTACTAAATCTTTTCAAAAAGTACATTATTCAACATTCAATGCAATTTTGTTTACCTTGTTTGTATTCAGTGTCATAACCTTTTTGCACTTCATCACACTTGGCTTAGCTGTCATTTGACGGCTACGGCTACGGCTTGAACTCTGCATCAATATGCGTTGAAGAATAGAATGTCTATAGCAACACTCTTGGTAACAGCCTTAGCCGTAGCCGTAGTCGCCATTTTTGATAGGGCTGACGACAGGTTAATTATGTTAATAGAAGTTATTAACCTTTGTTGTTTTGTTTTGTTTCTATTTTTGAATAGAGTTTTCTATTGTCACATTATGTAGATAATTTCATTTTGTTTGTGGTCAGTGCTTATTAAAGAGGGGGTTGAAGGTCAAGCTTAGCTAAAGATAGAGTCCTTATTCCTGAGTCCTGTAAGTGGGAAGACAAAGACGAGTGTAACACCTCTGATTAAAATGCTGTAACATATTCATTTATACCCCTCCACTGTGAATTTATTAACATCCAAAAACACCCCAAACGTCACATTTCAAATACATAGCTCTTTATATCAGATTAAGGCCTAAAAGTGAACATTTTCTGGAAAAACTTGATGAGTTCACAAGGCTATATAATTTTCAAGATAAATTAGATAAGTTCAAGAACAAAATTATGAGTTCAAGAAATATTTGATAAGCTCACAAGGCAAACAATGTTCACAAGGCCTTGTGAACTTATCATATAAATGGTGTTTGAAGCTTTGCATGATGTGGAGAATAAGAGAAACTATAAATATAAATATGAATAGTTAACTTGCGGGTACAACCATGGGTAAAATCTCTTTTGAATGAGTGGTGGCTCTGAAAAGAGCCGGTTTGGTCTCGACGTTTCACAAGGCCTTGTGAACATTTTCAAGAAAAATTTGATACGTTCACAAGGTGATCATTTTCAAGAAAAATTTGATAAGTTCACAAGGCTATAGAATCATTTGATTAGTGAACATCAAGCGAAGAGTTCACAATTGAACTTATGATTGTTTTTCAAGCGAAAAGTTCACAAGGCATATAGCCTTATGATTTTTTTCAAGCGAAAAGTTCACAAGGCTATATTTTGGGGCTTTTTTTTTTTGAGCGAAAAGTTCACAAGGCTTAAATCCATATGATTTTTTTTCAGCGAAAAATTCACAAGGCTTTTTGGCCTTATGATTTTTTTCGAGCCTAGAGGTTTTTCGCAAGCGACAAGTTTTTCGAGCGAAAAAGTTCACAAGGCCTTATGGTTTTGGGGTTTTTTTTTGCGAAAAGTTCATAAGGCCTTGTGATTTTTTTCGAACGAAAAGTTTACAAGGTGTTAGAAAAAAATCATAGCCTTGTTAACTTTTCGCTTGAAAAATAAATCATCAGGCAATTTTCGAACTTTTCGTTCGAAAAAAATCGTAAGGATATTTATAGCCTTGTGAACCTTTCGCTCAAAAAAAATCATACCTTGTGAACTTTTCACTCGAAAAAAAATCTTAAGGCTATACAACTATAGCCTTGTGAACTCTTGCTCAAAAAAAAATCACAAGGCCTTGTGAACTTTTCGCTCAAAAAGAAAATCATAGCCTTGGAAAATTTTCGCTCAAAAAAAAATAGCCCTTTGAACTTTTCGCTCAAAAAAAAAAACTTAAGGCTATATTAAATTTGTTAAAAATATTGGACTAAACCCCTTATAGTTTTTCAAGTTTTGCCCCAACTTTCAAGTAAAAATAGAAAATGACAACTCCCTAATTATTGCTTCAAATATTATTATTTGCTTCTGTTCAATAAAAAGGCTTCAGAAAAGCCTACTGCATCATGAAGAGCACAACATCGCACCTTACAAACAAAAATTAATAGGCAAAAGTTGATAAAAGTGCTGGCCTCACCCCCTATGATTCTTTCAAATTTCGGCCAATAAAAGGATGCCGTTCGTACTACGTGTTGCACATCGAGCAAGGCATGCTGGGGAAAAAATGGCGCGGCGAGATCGATCACCCCTGGAAACGAGGTTTATGTACCCCTTTACTCCCCGCGGCCATTTTCTTTCTGAGCGCGGGCATCCTGTGTTCAGCTCCACGTGTGTGGTTAAAAAGCACATTTTCTGCAACATTTTACATCGAAAACCGACATCAAAATTCAACAACTTCCACGATAATAACTGCACGGATGTTCATAGAATCTTCTTAATCAGGTAAGTGATTCATGTGTTGATGCAAAAGAGGACATTTGATGGGGTTTCTAAGACAAGATTGTCTTGGCAATACAGTAAAATTATTGTCAGCTAATGATATAACCCAAGACAAATCGAAGAAACGTAGGGCCTAGATTGTGTTAAAATTTATTAAACCACTGAATTCTCGCTCAATATAAGTGAGGAAAATATTGTATGAGGCGGACATTTTCGTTGAAACATTGACTCACATCGATTTTGCTGATGAATTTTAACGCTTTGCACTACACGTTTTTTGTTTCTCCAATTCCTTCAATGCAAGTGTTATTTAGAGTAAAATAACAGGGCGCACAAATGTTTCTATGAATTGTTCCCTTGTGTGGTGGGAATTAGATTTGACGACATGAAGTACTGAACATGTCATGTATATGTGAAGCCAATGTAAAGGCCCCTGAACATGCTGTCCTGAAGTAAAATTTTCCAAGGCCTTATACTGTCCATATCCCCTCATTATGTATGAACACTAATTTACATCCATACTCTAAATATAATTTTGTTCTTTTTCAGAGTTCGTGGAATCTGACTGTTTCCCTTTCATCAGAAGTGTATGCCGCCTCTCCCTGCATCTTAGCAGTCTTTCCAGCCACAACAGCAGTCAGTGAGTTGAAAGCCTCAACCGTTCTGTAAGGCAACCAAAATGTATATTTCTATTACTAGATGTAGGGCCATAATTTATACCAACACATTTGCCAAAATTTCTCTCATACTTTTTTTTTCCTCCTATAAGCCACATTATTTAATATGACTTCATCTTTTTTGTTGGGGATCCGAAGAATCAGTTTTAAATTTCTATTAAAAACTATCATTTAGGTCAGCACTTCTTCTTTGGGATGAAATGTTCATACTTTCCCCTCAAGAGCCAAACATCCTGCCCGTATTTCAGGCTGAGCATTTTCAATGCGATACTAAACTACCATTGAGGTCATTACCTAATACTGTGAATGAGCATTTTTTGACTTTTGCAACTGATTCTACATGTAGTTCACCAAAAGGAACGATTACACTGTAATTCTGTACTTGCAAACATGGAATTACTGTTCATGAATAATATGTAACACTACCCCCCCCCCCCCCAAGGATTTTGAAGAAAAAAAAGTTTATAATTTGAATGTATGCTGTTAAAGGCAGTGGACACTATTGGTAATTGTCAATGACTAGCCTTCACAGTTGGTGTATCTCAACATATGCATAAAATAACAAACCTGTGAAAATTTGAGCTCAATCGGTCATCGAACTTGCGTGATAACAATGAAAGAAAAAAAATCCCTTGTCACACGAAGTATGGTTGATTTCGAGACCTCAAGTTCTAAATCTGAGGTCTCGAAATCAAATTCATGGAAAATTACTTCTTTCTCGTAAACTATGGCACTTCAGAGGGAGCTGTTTCTCACAATGTTTGATACCATCAACCTCTCCCCATTACCCATCACCAAGAAAGGTTTTATGTTAATAATTATTTTGAGTAATTACCAATACTGTCCACTGCCTTTAAATAGCAGTACACTTTATCTGGTCGTTCTGATTATACATTTTGAGTAGTCCAAGGCAGGGTTTACTTGATAGTTACTCCTAAAATTAATTACCATGAAAACGTTAGAGAGCACTGATCAAAAAATTGAATCTGAGAAAGGCTTCAGGTATGAAGCCTTGTCTCATGCATCTGAAAGCACACAATTTCATGCATGGAATGTGGGGTTTTCTTTCATAATTTGTTTTCAACTTTGATGACCATTCGAGCCAAAACTTCCATTGGTTTGTTATTTATGCATTTATCGAGGCACACCAAGTGAGGAGACTGTTGTTTGATAATTACCAAAAGTATCCCCAACCTTAATTATTTTCTACACGTAAAAGTTATTTTTAATGAGTTCATCAACACCAAGAAAGCATCAAAGTTATAAGCTGTTCATAGAACCAATAATTGTGAAAATATTAGGATTCTTCAGAAAATAATAAGCAAAGCAGATTAGATTGTTTATTTGAGTTTTCAAGACTTTATTTGAACAAACTTTAAATGTCTTCCAAAGAAAGAAAACAATAACACTCAATAACTGCATCCACACTGTTAGACATTACCCCCACCCACCCCAACCTCAAGAACTAGATACTGCATCCACACTGTTAGACATTACCCCCACCCACCCCAACCTCAAGAACTAGATACTGCATCCACACTGTTAGACATTACCCCCACCCACCCCAACCTCAAGAACTAGATACTGCATCCACACTGTTAGACATTACCCCCACCCACCCCAACCTCAAGAACTAGATACTGCATCCACACTGTTAGACATTACCCCCACCCACCCCAACCTCAAGAACTAGATACTGCATCCACACTGTTAGACATTACCCCCACCCACCCCAACCTCAAGAACTAGATACTGCATCCACACTGTTAGACATTACCCCCACCCACCCCAACCTCAAGAACTAGATACTGCATCCAAACTGTTAGACATTACCCCCACCCACCCCAACCTCAAGAACTAGATACTGCATCCACACTGTTAGACATTACCCCCACCCACCCCAACCTCAAGAACTAGATACTGCATCCAAACTGTTAGACATTACCCCCACCCACCCCAACCTCAAGAACTAGATACTGCATCCAAACTGTTAGACATTACCCCCACCCACCCCAACCTCAAGAACTAGATACTGCATCCACACTGTTAGACATTACCCCCACCCACCCCAACCTCAAGAACTAGATACTGCATCCAAACTGTTAGACATTACCCCCACCCACCCCAACCTCAAGAACTAGATACTGCATCCAAACTGTTAGACATTACCCCCACCCACCCCAACCTCAAGAACTAGATACTGCATCCACACTGTTAGACATTACCCCCGACCACCCCAACCTCAAGAACTAGATACTGCATCCACACTGTTAGACATTACCCCCACCCACCCCAACCTCAAGAACTAGATACTGCATCCACACTGTTAGACATTACCCCCGACCACCCCAACCTCAAGAACTAGATACTGCATCCACACTGTTAGACATTACCCCCGACCACCCCAACCTCAAGAACTAGATACTGCATCCACACTGTTAGACATTACCCCCACCCACCCCAACCTCAAGAACTAGATAAAGACTATGTTAGACATTACCCCCACCCACCCCAACCTCAAGAACTAGATAAAGACTATGTTAGACATTACCCCCACCCACCCCAACCTCAAGAACTAGATACTGCATCCACACTGTTAGACATTACCCCCGACCACCCCAACCTCAAGAACTAGATACTGCATCCACACTGTTAGACATTACCCCCGACCACCCCAACCTCAAGAACTTGATACTGCATCCACACTGTTAGACATTACCCCCGACCACCCCAACCTCAAGAACTTGATACTGCATCCAAACTGTTAGACATTACCCCCACCCACCCCAACCTCAAGAACTTGATACTGCATCCAAACTGTTAGACATTACCCCCACCCACCCCAACCTCAAGAACTAGATACTGCATCCAAACTGTTAGACATTACCCCCACCCACCCCAACCTCAAGAACTAGATACTGCATCCACACTGTTAGACATTACCCCCGACCCACCCCAACCTCAAGAACTTGATACTGCATCCAAACTGTTAGACATTACCCCCACCCACCCCAACCTCAAGAACTTGATACTGCATCCACACTGTTAGACATTACCCCCACCCACCCCAACCTCAAGAACTTGATACTGCATCCACACTGTTAGACATTACCCCCACCCACCCCAACCTCAAGAACTAGATACTGCATCCACACTGTTAGACATTACCCCCACCCACCCCAACCTCAAGAACTAGATACTGCATCCACACTGTTAGACATTACCCCCACCCACCCCAACCTCAAGAACTAGATACTGCATCCACACTGTTAGACATTACCCCCACCCACCCCAACCTCAAGAACTAGATACTGCATCCACACTGTTAGACATTACCCCCACCCACCCCAACCTCAAGAACTAGATACTGCATCCAAACTGTTAGACATTACCCCCACCCACCCCAACCTCAAGAACTAGATACTGCATCCACACTGTTAGACATTACCCCCACCCACCCCAACCTCAAGAACTAGATACTGCATCCACACTGTTAGACATTACCCCCACCCACCCCAACCTCAAGAACTAGATACTTCATCCACACTGTTAGACATTACCCCCACCCACCCCAACCTCAAGAACTAGATACTGCATCCAAACTGTTAGACATTACCCCCACCCACCCCAACCTCAAGAACTAGATACTGCATCCAAACTGTTAGACATTACCCCCACCCACCCCAACCTCAAGAACTAGATAAAGACTATGTTGTATGTTTTGTGTCCTTAATGTTTTAATTAAAACAATTTTTTGTTTTTTGTGGGTGCTTTGGCACTCCTATTGCTTCCTTACTATTCATTTTGATAGTTGCTTAAATTGATGGTTGGAAATATGCCAGTTGATATATAATTACTTTTTGAAAACCTCATTGAAATTATTTTAAAATGTCTTCTTTTTTGTAATGCACTTGTCAAGCACCACAATTCAAAAATTGTATTTGTAAAATCAAATACAGCTTTCAATTCATACTTGTTTTTATTAAAGTATTGAAAATGTGTATAGTTTCAAAATTCAACTAAAACCCCCAAAATATCCGAGAAGAAATATCAGCTGGCAAATGACAACCATATCTAAGAAATATAAATGATCAACCAAGGAAGAAATGTAACCTGTTTTATCCAAAAGGAGTCCACAAGGCTGTCTCATGAATTAACTATTTGGTTTCTGCGAACTTTTTTTTCATCTTACAAGAATTCAGAATATTTACAGAATCAAAGCGTTTTTTGTTTCTTTTAAAACAAATCTAATTAAATTTGACTCCTTTATGATTTACAGGCTGCATTTCTTACTAATAAAGAAGGTACAACATTGGTATTCATATACTGCATATACATGTAGATTGTAGAGTGCACAAATTTTGACACAAAAAACGTTATCTCAAACTTGCAGTGTTTTCAAAACAAATTTCTTTATTTATTGTTTAACTCAATACAGTTTTTACATCAAGTGGACATTTAGATGAATGTTTACTTGCATGCTTACCAAAAATGAAGGTAATTTTCACTAAATTCCTGCATCAAATTCACAATTGCGTAACTACCAATGTTGTATCTTCTGTAAAGGCCGCATCTTATAGCTTGTTCTGTGACTTTATAATCTCAATCTTGGAAAGTTTTTGAAGTCCACAAAGGGACACAGAGAACCAAAAATTACTAAATGTTTTTGTCAAAAAATGACTAAGTACAAACAATGGCTAGTGATTTGGTCAAAAAAAGACTAAGTCCACAATAGGACACAGAAAGTCAATAATTACCAAGTGTTTTTGTCAAAAAAATTACTAAGTCCAAAAAAAGACTAAGTACAAACATTGACTATGAGTTTCTGCTCAAAAAATTACTAAGTACAAACAATGGCTAGTGATTTGGTCAAAAAAGACTAAGTCCACAATAGGACTCCATTTTATTGTTATTTAAAGTCACAACAAGCTATAAGACGATACCTTTAATAAGGGGCTGCATTCCATTTTGATGTACCGAGCAATGTAATCTTATGGTAATTTGAATTTGACGCCTTGTATAAGTGTCATGTGCAAATTTCTAGTTGACTACATTGTTGGTGTACATTACTATGGGATACAGTCTCTTCTGCACCCCTATAGGGGGTGCACTTGGTTGATCATGATTTTAATAATAGGGGGGGGTAGGGCCAAACTTTTTACGCAGTTAATTTCGAACCGTACAATGGCACGAGAAATATTTTTGGCTGACTTAGTCTATATAAAAAAGGCAATTTTTAAGGGATTTTTTTTATATTTTTTTAAGCACCACTGAACTGTAGAAGCAGCAGAGTTGCGCAAACGTGTGTGCCAGTTGGTGTGGCCAACTACTATCTAGAAAGTGAAGCGACTTAATGATCTAAGTATTAATTGAAGGAAAGCATTTTACTAAGTTAAATCAAGTTAATGTTCCATTGATAGTCTGTTTTACCAAAGTCCTGCCTTACATGATTGACAAACTAAAAAGATTGTTTTTAAAAAGTCCAAAGCCAAAAACAAACTAAAGATTTTTTTTTTCAAAGTCCAAAACAAAAGTCGGAAAGGATTCTGTTGCCTGTTAAAATATTTGATGAATCTGTACCAAGTGTACCATCGGACGTCTCCCCCTGTTCGGGCAAACACGTCGCTAAGTTCTTGGAGTAAAGTTTCAAGTTTGAATTTTGGTTGAAGTGTAAAAGGATGCTTCCACTCCGTCATTGATTGAGTCCTGTACCATCAAAATAACGAAGACTTCAACCCAGATGATTATGCGCTGATCAGAGAAACAAGATTCCAACATGGCGGCTGAACTTGAACATTTTTGTGATATCCACAAAAAACATAACTAAAATACGTATATTCTTTTCAATAATAACAGCATACTCAGGAATGTATTGGTTTCACTTGCATTAGAAGTACTACACTTCTTCATAAATTTTGGTTTAAAATCAATCATAAGTTTTGGATTTGTTAAAACATCGCAACATTTTAACAGTGTGTGTGATTACACGTTCAAACAGAGTCAAATTTCAAAGTCAAATATTTCAAAGTTAAATTTCAAAGTCAATAGTGAGGTTGTACACAAACATCAGATTTGCATCTTCATTGCATTGAGTATCATTACTGGAGATATTGTAGATGACATTGGGTTTACGGAGGATAACTAGACTGAGAAAAAAACTCTAAAAAAAAACCTAACCTATCTCTAAACAAATTCTAAACTCCCAAGTACAACAAAGTTTCAAATCCTACGGAACTACGAATTGCTGATGAAGTCCCAATAAAGTATTGAACATCTAAGATCAACAACTACTCCTACTGATTAACTTCATGTAAACCTGCAAACCAACAACTGCATGCTAATGATTTTCGCACCAATTTTACATTTCAATGTTTTTGCATAAGAATGAGTCCGACGTCGCTGCGGAAAATTAAGGTTTTATCAGTGACGATAAGATCCCAAGTACAACAAAGTTTTAAATCCTACGGAACTACAAATTGCTGATGAAGTCCCAATAAAGTATTGAACATCTAGGATCAACAACTACTCCTGATTAACTTCATGTAAATCTGCAAACCAACCACTGCTTACTAATGATTACGTACCAATAATAAACTACAATGTTTTTGCATAAAAATGAGTATGACGTTGATGTCGGGAAAATTAAGGTTTTATCAGTGACGATAAGATCGATTTTCCATCTAGAAAGACACCTGTGATTCTGCAAACAGTGCATGACTAAAGTAACAAAGTAACGTCTTATTTAGAATACCTATTCCTGTGTGTCTTTTTGGCATAATATTCATATCAAAATCAATCTAACAAGCGAATTGAGAAATAACTAATTTAGTTATTTATTTAACAATTCTACACTAATACTGGACTAGTGTGTATGCTTCCTATAACTACCTAGCCATGTGACAAATTACTATGTTTGTTCTGAGGTTATTTAACTGTTTGTTCCCAACAGCTCTACGGGTTTAATATCTTAAACTTGCCTACTCCTTTTAGCACCTGTCAAAATATTAATGACCAAGTGTCTTTGTCACTTTAACAGCCTAAATAACTAAGACTTCAACCCAGATGATGATGTGCTGATCAGAGAAACAAGATTCCAACATTGCGGCTGAACAAATTTTGTGAGTGTCGTCACCATGTTCAGCTGGAAAAGGGTTAACCAGTTGTAAAAACTGTTCAGTTATCAATAATTAATACTCTGAAGGATTGAAAACACCTAGTGCAACTAAATTACTACGTTTATGAAAAATGCATACAAATCATGCACACCACAGTGGCAGTATTTGTTAAAGAAGCAATGTCTATTGATCAACATCATTTGTAAATCATTTCCTCAACTGATTGTCTTTAACATACCTACTGTAGAATCTGTCATAAAGCTGACCACTCAAAACCTACAATGAACAACCTAGTGAATTGGTCACTGAAATAGAACAATAGTTAACGTCATAGCCTGAACATTGTCAACCAGTTCAACAGGGGTTTAACTAAATCTGAAATCTTAACACTATTCTAACTTACGAAGGAGTGTACATACAACCTACTGTGGCGGAAAATTAAACCGATCGCAACTACCTAATGCACGACAGCATCTTTCTAAGCGACGATGTTTCTTCTATAAAGGACCCTGTTAACTTCCTACACAATCCCAATGTCATCTTTGATATCTCCTTTTGATACAGTCAAAACTTCTTAACACAAGTGAAACCAATGTAAAAGCCTGAGTACCTGATTGAAATGTGAATAGCCATGTTCAGAATCTCGTTTCTCCGACCCTCGCACCAACATCTGGGTAGAAGTCTCGGTCATCCGTCAAGTTCAGAGGCTCCCTCAGATCAGAAGAGGATGTCAAGTGTAGAGAAGTTGCTCAAAAAGTAGACCCGTTTACACAGGAGCAGTATAGAGAGACGGGTACCAACTTAGGATAACAAAATGATCAGGTAAAAAATGTGCAAAAAAGTGCAATGGTCCTCAGTCCTTGACACTTTTGATACAGGCCCCCAAAGACTTCAACAGGCAACCAAATCCTTTTTTTCTTGGTTTTTTTTGTTTGTTGGAGATCGAGAAGTTGAAATAGTTTGTCAATCATGTAAGGTAGGACACCGGTAAGACGGACTACCAGCGCCACATTAACAAGATTTCACTTAATAAAATGCTTACCCAACCATTAAGTCTTGGATCATTAGGTCGCCACACATTCCAGATAGTAGTAGGCCACACCAACCAGCACACACGTTTGCACAACTCTGCTGCTTCTACAGTTCAGTGGTGCTTTCTATAGCATTTAATGAATGGTAACCAGTTAATTTATAACATAATTTTTCAAATTATAAAAACAGCCAAGTACAACATTTACTATCCTTGAGTTAAAATAAAAGTTATCGCTGAAATTATATTTTTTTTTGTATCAGCTGATGCAAAAAAAAACTCAATAAAATTTAGAACGCTAATTATTACCGTCGCAGCAATGCAAAGAAGAAAAAAGCAACATGTTCAAATGAAGTTTGTGACTGTTTCGTAAAAAATATTGTACTTTTGAATAAATTTTATTTTCAGTTTGGACAGGTGTGCATCACACTTATCCAAACATGTCGTGCCAAAAAGGAACAAATTTAGTTAAAATGATGACGTACATGTACTTGTATGTCATGAAGATTGGTCCCAAGAATACAACTTTAGGATGTGTTCCGCTTGCATTAATTGTGTTGAGTGCAAGTTGTACTTGGCTTCACAATCATCAAAGTATCAATATAGAACCAGAGGCACTCCCACAACTTGAGTCACAAGCAAATTTTACAGAAATGTTTGTTTTAAGATATTCCAACTTGGGAAAATCTAGAAAGGAAGAGTTTTTAAAGCGAGCAAAGTTTTAAAAGTAGTAGGGAAGAAAAAATTGCCAAGAGAGTTTTGAAAAAGAAATTTGTTTCCGTATTTTGGAAAGTAAAGTCAAACGTTCTATATGAAAAATATATGCATTTTGTACGAAGTATTGTGAACTCGTTTTGTGGGAATGTCTCGATAAAATGTATATTATTATTAATGACACTGGACACTATTGGTACCTGTCAAAGACTAGTTAGTCTTCACAGTTGATGTATCTCGGCATATGCATAAAATAACAAACCTGTGAAAATTTGAGCTCAATCGATCGTCAAAATTGCACAAAGTTGTGTGCTTTCAGATGCTAGATTTCGAGACCTCAAATTCTAAATCTTCGATCTCAAAATCAAATTTGTGGAAAATTACTTCTTTCTCGAAAACTATGTACATCACTTCAGAGAGAGCCGTTTCTCAAAATGTTTTATACTATCAACCTCTCCCCATAACTCCATAACTCGTTACCAAGAAAGGTTTTATGATAATAATTATTTTCAGTAATTACCAATAGTGTCCACTTCCTTTAAGACAATTTATGTAAAATACACAAATATTTTGCCTTGTCGTTCATTCAATTGATCAACCCACCCCAGGGGTAAGGGGAGGATCGATCAATAACAACAATTCATGAAGGTAAAACATGAAATTTTAGATACTCAATTCTTGAAACTAGCTTTACAGCACGAGTTATTATACAAATAATGAATTTTTGTGAGTGCAATGGTGCAAATATGTTCATGAGTTGAAAGATGGAATGTTCTATTCAACGAAGCAGAGCCGAGTTGAATGGAACATTCCATCTTTCAATGAATGAACATATTTGCACCCTTGCAGGATGAAAAACATTCATTATTTGTTTTATATAACATCAAAGTAGATGTTTGTCATTTTGATTGGAAGATACAACTTTCAAAACAAAAAAAGCGTAGGCCTACAATTTCTAATTTTGAAATTACACCTGGCATCAGGTGGTCCTCGTTGTTGGTGGTGATTTCATCTCCTTGTTCCAGTGAGCTCTTGCCTTGAGTTCCTCTCAGTGAAGACCAATCCGAAGATGTTGATTCTCTTCAGGAGTACTCAATCTCTTGATGCCTGTAAATCAAAAGAATACATGAAAAATTACTTTTACATACAAAAATGAACCTTTGACCCTAACCATCCTGGGGTCACATTCCAAAAGAGTTAGGACTGGTCCTAACTTGGGACTAGTCCCAGGAGATATTAAAAACTTAAGGCTAGTCCTAAGTTAGACGAGTAACTTGTCCTAACTTCAGATAAGACTAGTCATAACTCTTTGTTAAGTCCACCACAGATCCTTCAAGATCCAATTGCATGTTTTGTTTGTTTCCGTTTTGCTGATAGCTGCACTTGTAACCATATTGTGCTTTACACACACGTCATGTAAACAGTGAATTACTGCTTGTACTAATCCTCATGCAGCACTGAAATCCGTCATTCAGTGACGCTCGTGGCTCTTCAACGATGTTACCCCTGATCACTGGACCATTTATTTCACTCATCAAACCACTCAGCTCCCTTGGGAATAAACTGCCTGTGCGGCCAAATATGTAGTGACCAAGCTAAATCAATCACAAGAACCATCTCTGCCCTCACAGGTACCTACTAACCCTTGTGCAATCTATGGTAACTGTATGATAAACCTAAAAGGGTCTACAAGCCTAAAACCAGGTTCATACGTCCTGCGAATGCGAAGCAAATTTTGTTGTCACGAACTCACAATGAATAACTCGCAACAGGTGAGCTGTGTTCAACCCCTTCCAAACATTCACTAACTAAACAGGGCTGTGTCGCCAAAATTCACTTTGCATTTGCAGGAAGTATGAACCAGGCTTAGTAGTGATTGACTTACTTGCATGATGGGCAGAAATAGAAGACGGTTTGTCCTTCATCCGCTGATCGTGTTCCCTTGTGTGGAAATGAAGTCCATCGTGACCACACTTGGCACATGCCCCGTCAATCTGAAACCAGACCAGATTCAAAAGTGAACTTAAGAAGTGATGAAGCATTGAAATAACAGATTTGTGATTAAATGCTTAAAAGGCAGGGCCGTAAGTTTGTTTTTTTGTCAATGAGTAATGGACAAAATATAGAAAGATGAAATAAAACTCTGAAAGTTTCAGCAAAATAGGTCTACTGGTTCTACTTGCTGAGAAAACAGAAAGAAGCAAAATTCTGTCACAGTAGAGGTGAATCAACATACATTAATACAACAAATTATGTTTGCTTTTTTTCCAGACATTTCAAAAAAATTGGCCAGGGGTTTCCTCACAGGTGGTGAACCCTTCATCACCGACTTTGCTCCTCTGTTTTCACAGATAAAATATAAAACCTCTGAAATGAAACAAAGCTATTTGTATAACAAAATATTTGGGGGGGCTTGCGTTATTTTTCAAAATGTACCAAATGTTAACTTTTAATTTGAAGTGGGGCAATTTTTAATCAATCACAGTTAAAAAATGGCCAGGGGTTTCCTTACGGGTGGCGAACCCTTTGTCACTGAATTTTCGCTCTTCTGTTTTCAGAGTAAAAAAAAAAAAATAAAACCAAATATTTGGGGGCTTGTTCAAAACTTACCAAATGATAAATCACCTTATATGAAGTGGCGCATTTTTCAATTGATAAACACCGCTAAAAAATCGGCCTCCTCATCAGTAGGACATCTCTCTGGCATCAGGTGGTCGTCATTGTTGTCGCCGTCGACGGTGGTGATTTCATCTCCTTGTTCCAGTGAGCTCTTGCCTTGAGTTCCTCTCAGTGTAGACCGATCACAAGATGTTGATTCTCTTCAGGAGAAATCAATCTCTTAATGCCTGTAAATAAAGAAATAAAGAAATAACAAATAAGTTTTAATCCGCCTACAGCTCTGAAATCCGTCATTCAGTGACGCTCGTGGCTCTTCAACAATGTTACCCCTGATCACTAGACCATTTATTTCATTCATCAAACCAACTCAGCTCCCTTGGCAATAAACTGCCTGTGCGGCCAAATATGTACACAGTGACCTAGCTAAATAAATCACAAGAACCGTCTCTGCCCTCACAGGTACCTACTAACCCTTGTGCAATCTATGGTAACTGTATGATAAACCTAAAGGGTCTACAAGCCTAAAACCAGGTTCATATGTCCTGCGAATGCAAAGCAAATTTTGTTGTCACGAACTCACAATGAATAACTCGCAACAGGTGAGCTGTGTTCAACCCCTTCCAAACATTCACTAACTAAACAGGGCTGTGTCGCCAAAATTCACTTTGCATTTGCAGGAAGTATGAACCAGGCTTTAGTAGTGATTGACTTACTTGCATGATGGGCAGAAATAGAAGACGGTTTGTCCTTCATCAGCTGATCGTGTTTGTCTTGTGTGGAAATGAAGTCCATCGTGACCGCACTTGGCACATGCCCCGTCAATCTGAAACCAGACCAGATTCAAAAATGAACTTAAGAAGTGATGAAGCATTGAAATAACAAATTTGTGATTAAATGCCTAAAAGGCAGGGCCGTAAGTTTGTTTTTTTGTCAATGAGTAATGGACAAAATATAGAAAGATGAAATAAAACTGTGAAAGTTTCAGCAAAATAGGTCTACTGGTTCTACTTGCTGAGAAAACAGAAAGAAGCAAAATCCTGTCACAGTAGAGGTGAATCAACATACAATAATACAACAAATTATGTTTGCTTTTTTTCCAGACATTTCAAAAAAATTTGCCAGGGGTTTCCTCACAGGTGGTGAACCCTTCATCACCGACTTTGCTCCTCTGTTTTCACAGGTAAAATATAAAACCTCTGAAATGAAACAAAGCTATTTGTATAACAAAATATTTGGGGGGGCTTGCGTTATTTTTCAAAATGTACCAAATGTCAACTTTTAATTTGAAGTGGGGCAATTTTTTAATCAAACACAGTTAAAAAAATGGCCAGGGGTTTCCTTACGGGTGGCGAACCCTTTGTCACTGAACTTTCGCTCTTCTGTTTTCAGAGTAAAAAAAAAAATAAAACCAAATATTTGGGGGCTTGTTCAAAACTTACCAAATGATAAATCACCTTATATGAAGTGGCGCATTTTTCAATTGATAAACACCGCTAAAAAATCGGCCTCCTCATCAGTAGGACATCTCTCTGGCATCAGGTGGTCGTCATTGTTGTCGCCGTCGACGGTGGTGATTTCATCTCCTTGTTCCAGTGAGCTCTTGCCTTGAGTTCCTCTCAGTGTAGACCGATCAGAAGATGTTGATTCTCTTCAGGAGAAATCAATCTCTTGATGCCTGTAAATAAAGAAATAAAGAAATAACAAATAAGTTTTAATCCGCCCACAGCTCTGAAATCCGTCATTCAGTGACGCTCGTGGCTCTTCAACAATGTTACCCCTGATCACTAGACCATTTATTTCATTCATCAAACCAACTCAGCTCCCTTGGGAATAAACTGCCTGTGCGGCCAAATATGTACACAGTGACCTAGCTAAATAAATCACAAGAACCATCTCTGCCCTCACAGGTACCTACTAACCCTTGTGCAATTTATGGAAACTGTATGATAAACCTAAAGGGTCTACAAGCCTAAAGCCAAGTTCATACGTCCTGCGAATGCGAAGCAAATTTTGTTGTTACGAACTCGCAATGAATAACTCGCAAAAATTGAGCTGTGTTCAACCCCTTCCAAAAAATCGCTAGCTAAACATGGCTGGCGTTATTTTTCAAAATTTACCACGTCAACTTTTAATTTGAAGTGGGGCAATTTTTAATCAAACACAGTTAAAAAATTGGCCAGGGGTTTCCTTACGGGTGGCGAACCCTTTGTCACTGAATTTTTGCTCTTCTGTTTCCAGAGTTAAAATAAAAAAAAAAAAATATTTGGGGGCTTGTTCAAAACTTACCAAATTGTAAAGCACCTTATATGAAGTGGCGCATTTTTCAATTAATAAACACCGCTAAAAAATCGGCCTCCTCATCAGTAGGACATCTCTCTGGCATCAGGTGGTCGTCGTTGTTGTCGCCGTCGTCGGTGGTGATTTCATCTCCTTGTTCCAGTGAGCTCTAGCCTTGAGTTCCTCTCAGTGTAGACCAATCAGAAGATGTTGATTCTCTTCAGGAGAAATCAATCTCTTGATGCCTATAAATAAAGAAATGAAAAATAAAAATAAATTTTAATCCGCCTACAGCTCTGAAATCCGAATTCAGGCTCTTCAACAATGTTACCCCTGATCGCTAGGCCATTTATTTCATTCATCAAACCAACCCAGCTCCCTTCGGAATAAACTGGCCCGTCGATTTCAAAAAGAGTTAGAAAGATGAAATAAACAGTGAAAGTTTCAGCAAAATAGGTCTACTGGTTGGACTTGCTGAGAAAACAGAAAGAAGCAAAACCCTGTCACAGTAGCGATGAATCCGGCCGAGGTAAAGATTTCGATACATCAAAAAATTGCTTTTTTCCAAACATTTCAAAACAATTTGCTGGGGTTTTCCTTATGGGTTGCGAACACTGTATCACCGATTTTTGCTCCTGTTTTTACAGGTAAAATATAGAACCTCTGAAATGAAACAAACCTATTTGCATAACAAAATATTTGGGGGGCTTACTTTATTTTTAAAACTATACCAAAATGTCAACTTTTTATTTGAAGTGGCGCAATTTTCAATCAAACACAGTTAAAAAATTGGCCAGGGGTCTCCCTACGGGTGGCGAACCCATATCACTGAAGTTTGCTCTTCTTAAGAGTTAAATATAAAACCTCTGAAATAAAACTGTTTCTAACCAAATATTTTTTTTGGGGGGAGGGTAATTTTCAAAAACTACCAAATTATAAAAAAAAAGTTGTACATTTTTCAATTAAAGACAGTTAAAAAATTGGCGCACCTTTATCACTGAATTTTGCTGTTTTCAAAGGGATAAAACTTTTGAAATAAGATTAACAAACTACAAACAAAGAACTTTGGGAGTTGCTTTTTTTTTTTTTTTTCACCAAATGATAAACCACCTTTAATTCAAGACAAAATTGTGCATTTATCTTTCAAACAATTTCATAATTGACCAGAGGTTCCCCTACAGGTGGCAAACCCTTTACATTGATTTGTTTTTGTTTCTTTCTGAAATAAAATAAAACAGTGAACTTAAAATATTTTGGGGGTTAGACTCTTCAAAAGAGATCATGAAATAAATCAACTAATAAATTTCATCTTTTGGGCATCTTTTTTCCATAAACCAATTTTAAAAATGGCCGGAGGTTTCCCTATGGGTGGTGAACCCTTTTCACAGATTTTAATTGTACATGTTTTTTATTCATTCAGAGTTACATGTAAATATAAATAATGAAACCTCTGCAAGAAAAAATAAAAACAAAATGTTTTGGTGGTTATTGTATACACTAGGTCTGGGCGAATAATTTGAACATCCTTTTTTGTTTTAACCGGATATCTGCAAGGGGAGCAAACACCTATTTACAAACCAGATAGTTCTGTAATTACAACCAAGTAACCGGATATTCCTATTATCCACGGACGTCGGGCAACAACTGATAGGAATGTTTTGTCTAAATTCTTATGAAACTTCTCTTAAGACAGCATAAAACAGCATAAATTAAGTATTTAACTACATGTATGCTCACCTCCGTGAAAGAGTTAAGACAATGACATTTCTGACGTAATTTGTTCAAGATTACGAAAGTTTTCCTTTACGTAGAGTCAATCACAATCAAAAGAAAAAGCAAATCGGCATCTTTAAATTAGATCCGGTTAATTTTATGAATGCACTGAGTGACACTGTCTAAAACTAATATCGATCCGCCCAAAAGATCTCATTCACAAACGAACAGCACCGTCTAGCAGCAACAACAATATATATATTTTTTTAAATAGCGCCCTCTAGAGGCAAAAAAGCATTTGAATATCCG
Source organism: Asterias rubens (assembly GCF_902459465.1). NCBI lineage: Eukaryota > Metazoa > Echinodermata > Asteroidea > Forcipulatida > Asteriidae > Asterias > Asterias rubens. The sequence goes on along the minus strand of NC_047066.1, from coordinate 11,070,950 downwards.
GTTAATTTCGGATAGTTTGCTAGCGGTTAACCGAATACCAGATTTCACTATTCGCCCAGCATTAGTATACACAATTGAACAACAATAAAGTGCGAACATTTCTGTATGTAAACATCAAGATATAAAACTAAACATTTTGGTCATTTCCTAAGATAAAACTCCAGTGTTTCACTCACCAGTGGGTCCTAGGTCTTTCTGGCCGACGACCTCATGACGACCTTCAACATTCTTGCGAGAGTTGGGACGCAGGTATGAATGATAGACCACACCATGTAATGCAGCTGTAATGAGAAGGAAGACAAAAAGTTACTTTTCATTCATTCAAAAAATTGCTGTCTGTGCTTACAATAATGATAGTGATATATGCGGTCACCGCTGAGTGATAAAAAAATAAAAAATCACTGATAATATTAATAAAGTAACAACTTTACACAAGTGTTACTTTTTGTTGAAAATCTGTGAATGAAAGGAATGTAATTTTAACTTAAAATCTTTTTTTTAAATGTGTGTTAGTCGCCTTTGAAATCATAAGTGCCCGGCACCAGCAGGTTGCACAGCACAGACCATGCCTCATCATAAGATTTGAAAATCTGAAACATTCATTTCCAAAAAAGACAAGTCAGACAGTCAATGGGGATAATTTTCGTATGGCGCCATCACTTTTTCACTCATTTTTACAAAGGGATATCTCATTGTGAGGTAAATTAGATACTATATTCTTTCATATCGAATCAAAAAGTGGTTGTGCCAAGGGTATTTCTTTTAGTTTTTTTTTACCACAACTAAAAAAGATTTTCATTTTAGTACTATTAGTATTAGAATACAGGGCCACTCCTACATGTATATTATATACATGTGTATCCAAGGCTGCGTGGATGCAGTCAGGGTTAGGGTTAGCAGTTAGGGTTAGCTAGGGAATTTACACGTATTTATATGATATTTGTTTTATTTTTACTATAATAACATGACCAAACAGCGCATGAGCCACCAGGATGCAATCATTACAAAGGATGATATAATAGGCAATCATTAATCTTACAGAAAGGCCTAGTGTAGTAGGCCAATATAATGTAAATTACAAAATTAATATTGAAATTAAAAATAGTCTACTAGTACTATTTTATTTATAGGCCTAAATACTTTTTATATATAAATATAAAAAATAAAAGAAAAATATTCAACATTTTTTGTTAGGCCTAACTACAAATTATCAGTCACAGGTCATTTACATCTTTAGAATCAAAGTCATTGAGCTGATATTGCGTTAATGTATTTGATATTCAAAGTCTGAGTGTTGCGATCATGCATCAGCCTCCTCCCCCACCGCCTCCTTGGCCACGTCCCGACCCCGCCTACCCCTTTTAAAAATTACGCACAAGTCCAGGGGGCCATGACACACAGCTTTACAAGCTCCGGTTTCCACAAGAAATGTATTTATTCCAAACTTACTTTTTGCATTTACTTTGTGAGGACATGTCTTGCATTTCATAACTACCGTTCCTTTTTCAGGAAACGGTAAAACGGAGTCAAGTGCGGCCAAAGTTCTCTCGAAGAAGCAATAGTTCCTCTCCGTCCATGTTTTTGAGAAATTCTGATCCCAGCATGCGTTTCTGAATGCAAGGCAAGTGATTTATCAAGCTTGACTTCATCCATACGTTCAGCGTTGAATTTGGTTTAGGGTATCTGACTAGGTATTAAAATAGGAATCGCGCCCTCTGTCGACGGAATGTAGAGTCTCCCGCGTAAAGTGAGTTGTAATAATTAATTGATGCACCTGCTGGGTGATTTTAATTAATTCTGCTTAAAAATACCAAGCGCAACAGGAAAAAAAAAATGAAGTTCACCAAACATTATCCTCAAAATGAACCACACCACATCACTATCTAAGAGAGTAATCCTTTACCACTACTTTAATTTACTTTTTATTTATTATTTTATTTATTTCCTTTTATTGTTTATCCTTATATCTGTTATTTTTATTTTTACTTACTTATTTATTTTAATTTATTTGTTATTCTTTATAGATTTTTAATTTATTTGTTCTTATTAAATATTTATTATTTACTATTGGTTGTATAATTATCTGCATTTATTATTGCTTTGTGTACTATTGTTAAATCTATATTAATTTTAATGTGTACCCCCAGATGTGGGGCAACAGATCTACGGAACATAGTATGTATTTGCTTTTGTTGTCCCTTGCCCATCTCGGGGTATAAAATTGTCAATGTATTTTGTTTTGCACTGTTATGGCAAATAAAATAATAATAATAAAAATACAATTAAAATTTGCTTTAAATTGGTTTAAAATAGTTCCTAGAATAATATTACAAAAGTTGTCACTCACAAAGATGCAAAAAAACACAAGAAATAATAATATTATATGATTTTGTTTATAAACCATGATAATGCTTTAAAAAAAAATTCTGCCCCTTACTATTTTTATGTTTAAGTTGTCTTGTCATGAGTGTCTTCAATCTTATTTTGTTATTTTTAACCACAGGGTTAAGTATACATAATAATACAAAACAGGAGGGGCGTAAAAACTTATTTTAGTTGCTGTTGGGGGATTAGCGAATTTGTTTTGGTTTGAAGTTTTTAATTCTAGATTCGCTCGCAATTCTAAATATTGAGGTCTCGCAATCAAATTCGTGGAAAATTACTTCTTTCTTGAAAACTACGTCACTTCAGAGGGAGCCGTTTCTCACAAAGTCTTATACTATCAACCTCTCCCCATTACTCGTCAACAAGTAAGGTTTTATGCTGATAAAAAAAGTGATAATTACCAAAAAAGTGATAATTTAGTGTCCACTGCCTTTAACACTGTAAAAAGACACATAGGTGAAGTCCCAACATCATGTTGACCTCTTTTGTTCTCAGGTTTACAAATCAAAGTTTGTACTATAAACACTAGCTTTAGGCTAATAAACAGTACACTACAATCAGGGACCTCATAATTTATTGTTTGGCCTCTTTTTGGCAACAGCTCCCATTGGTTTTCTGTACACTACTGGGGCTGATGTATCTGAAGTTAGGACCAATGGTCTTAACATAGTCCTATCTTTTAGCATTGTCTAGGACCATGAAGGTAGAAATGTCTACCTCCATGCTAGGACTAGTCCAAAGTTAGGAAGAGTTTTGTGAAATCGACCCCTGGTTATTGACCCAAAGTAACCTTAAACACAAAAGCTTGAGAATGTCCAGGGCAAATCTAGAACTCTAAAAGTGACTGGTAACAAAAATAGCATTGTGCTTTATTTGTTTGTGTGCATTTTTAACAAGACTACTTGACTTTTCACATCCCTACCAAAATGGAGGTCAAAGGAGGTTTTTGTATTATTTCAGTGGGCTGAAAAGTCACAAAAGAGGTCAGCGGAGTGGTCAAGGAGTGTTGGTTATGAGCTTAAAATGGACAATAAAAGGTCAAACAGTGATCGGACAGTATTGTTCGAGAAGCGGGGGTCTTTAAAGCTCAATTTAAAGAAACAGAATTATGAAAAACCTAATAAGGGTCATGTGAGCTTATTGAGTTCAAAACAAAAACCCAGCCTCTACATTTAAATGTAGACCTGGAGAATAATATTGTTGTCTTTGAAAATTGAACTTAATAGAAGGTTGTATTTTCAAGAAAAATATGATATTATGTTCCTTGTGAACATTTCCAAGAAAAATGCGATAAGTTCACAAGGCTATAGTGATAAGTTCACAAGGCTATAGTGATAGGTTCACAAGGCTATAGTGATAAGTTCACAAGGCTATAGTGATAAGTTCACAAGGCGATAGTGATAGGTTCACAAGGCTATAGTGATAAGTTCATAAGGCTATAGTGATAAGTTCACAAGGCTTGTGAACATTTTCAAGACAAATTTGGTTAGTTCACAATGCTATAATAGCCTTGTGAAAATTTTCAAGACAAATTAGATAATTTCACAAGGCATAATTTTATAGCGTTGTAAAAATTATCAGGAAAATTTTGATAAGCTCACAAACATTTTCTGGAAAAATTGGATAAGTTCACAAACATTTTCAAGACAAATTTGATAAGTTCACAGGGCTATATATAGCCCTGTGAACATGTTCAAGAAAAACTTGATAATGTGAACATTTTCTGGAACAACTTGTAAAGTTCACAAGGCCTTCTGAACATTTTCAAGAAAGAAATGACGAGTTCACAATTTTAGGCAAAATTTGACAAGTACACCAGGCTAAAAGTGAAAAATGACAAAGATTAAGTCCTTCATTTCTATCCAATTTGAGCCTACAATTTAAAACAAATCACAAGGGTTAAGTCCAGTATTTTTATCCAATTTGAGCCTAAAATTGAAAAAAAAAAATTACAAAGGGTAAGTCCAGCAGTTTTTTCAAGTTTACGCCTAAAATTGAAAGAAATTACAAGGGGTAGGTTCAGCATTTTCATCAAATTTAGGCCTAAAATTGAAAGAAATTACAAGGGGTAGGTCCAGCATTTTTATCAAATTTAGGCCTAAAATTGAGGGAAAAAAGAAAAGAAGTAAGTCTAACCAATTAACAATCTAAACAATTCTTGGCATTTATTTTTTTCTAAAAATACATGAACGATGATGTAGGAAATAATATATGCAAATAAGTTTAAAGCAATCACTTATTCATTTTTATACACACATTTAATAATAATGATCACTTATATTTCTGGGTTTCTTTTCAAGAGATAAAACTGAATGTATCTATTTGAAGTAACTACTAGACACTGATGACAACTATAGTTGATTTCCTTTACACTTCTTCTATAAATAATATTTCAATGACTAACACTTGTTTGAAATAATTAAAGATATTTATGGATATTCGGAGTACATGTAACCATGTACAAGTTTTTAAAGCTATCTCATGCAACGGCAAAACAAAATTACATAACAAAGCAATAGCTAAACAATTGTCAAAACGAACAATTTTGTCTCTGCAAAAGAAATCATGAAAGAGCTAAATTGGGTAAAACTAAAATGAATACATTGTTGTTAATTAATAGAATGTGCTTACTTCATACAGTCGTTCATACAACAACAAACGCACTTGGCACATGCAGCACTCAGCAGAAGCAAACAACTAAGCACAATTTTGATGTTTAAGCTAGGTCCTACCACTCACCTTAGAAAAGCTGGTGAAAGTGGGTTTTAATAATAATATTTAATAGAATGTGCTTACATTCATACAGCCATGATAAAACAACGAAAACTACATTTGGCACATGCAACACCAGCAGAAGCAAACGACTAGGCAATATTTAGATTTTAAAGGCAGTGGACACTATTGGTAATTACTCAAAATAATTATTAGCATAAAACCTTTCTTGATTACGAGTAACGGAGAGAGATTGACAGTACAAAACATTGTGAAAAACAGCTCCCTCTGAAGTGACGTAGTTTTCGAGAAAGAAGTAATTTTCCACCAATTTGATTTCGAGACCTCAAGTTTATAATTTGAGGTCTCGAAATCAAGCATAAGAAAGCACACAACTTCGTGTGACAATGCTGACTTTTTCTTTCATTAATATCTCGCAACTTCGACGACCGAATGAGCTCAAATTTTCAGAGGTTTGTTATTTTATGCATAAGTTGAGATACACCAACTGTGAAGACTAGTCTTTGACAATTACCAATAGTGTCCACTGCCTTTAAGAGGCTAGGTCATCATATTGTACCAGTCACCCAATAAAAGCTCCTAAAAGTATTTTTTAATAATACATTTTATACACAAATAACAACTGCAGAAAATTTAAAAAAATGTTTTGGTTATTTTTTGAAATCATGGCGTTTGAATGTGAACGAAGGCCTATCAATACTTGACTTCATTTCCAAGTGTTGGTGTATACATTCACGCGAAAGTGAATGCGATCCAGCGAAGCAAGTTACATAACTAGTGACGCAGTGAAACTCTTTTTGGAGTAAAACTATTATATATTCTGTAATATGGATGTACAAAAAATGTATATAAAAAATAATTATATGCTTTCATAAAAATGTTGGTTTACCACCTTTATACAAAAACAAAACAGGACAACAATTGTATTATATTTTGTCCCGCCCCCATAAATATGTGCGATAACAAATAATTTGTTATTGTTCCAAACAACCATATTTTGGACATTCACAAAATCTTTAAAACACAAAAATGCTTTCGATAAAATAAATCTACTTTGCATTTAATACAAAGTATAGATTGGAATTGGCATAACACTCTTGATAGTTCTCAACAGTTATGAATGTTTAGATTCTCTTGTCTCCAACTAAATGGCGTTCCTCTGCATTGCTAGATCGAAGAATGGTGCAGAGTGCAACAAAGTATAGATTGGAATTGGCATAACACTCTTGATAGTTCTCAACAGTTATGAATGTTTAGATTCTCTTGTCTCCAACTAAATGGCGTTCCTCTGCATTGCTAGATCGAAGAATGGTGCAAAGTGCAACAATAATGATAATGATCAGTAGTGCACCTATTAAAGCAATCAATGCTATCCACCAAATCTCCAATGTTAAACCAACTGATGGTCCTGCGGTACTACCTGTGAAGGCTGTCAAGGACAAAAAAAAAAGACATGATAGATATTAAATTTGCATCGCGGATAAAGAATATGAATGTTGTTGTTTTTTTACCACAATGCATCGAATTGTGTAAGCAATGACTTGTGAACAAACTCGTAATGATATAGAAAGGTTTGTGGTAACACCATGTAATGACTATCTCTAATGAGTTGGGGTGGTTTTGAAAAGAACCGTTATTTTCAACTCGACGTTTCGATCAGTATGCTCTGATCATCTTCTGGAGAAAGCTCGTAATGGTCTATCGCGATGAGATAGTCGATCTGTGGCGGCGCTTTCGCGCGAACTGCTGGTTGCCGGGGAGCTAATTTGTTTTCTTCCAAACGACATAAAAGAGCAGGCAAACTTCATAATGTCGTAATTTTGACGGAAAGAGCCAATTTTGACGGAGAGGGGAACAAAATATTGCAATGTCGTTTGGGAAAAGAAAACAAAATTCGCTGCCGGGGAACGTAGTCGTGAGAGCAGTAGTCTCACGGGGCATTAGTCTCGCGAGATTATTACAGAATCGGGGGAGATTCTGAATAGAGTGGGAACGCTATCGCAGGCATAATTATTACACGTGTTGGAGCAAAGTGGTCCCCAAATATGGTGTTGAATATGTGCTAGACTTGCAGTGTTTATTTTGATAACTTACTTGCACAAGTGTTTCCATAGTAACCGTCTTTGCAGGCGCATGAATACCTTGTTTCCCTGTTGATGCATGTACCACCATTCTGGCAAACTGCTTGTTCACAATGATTCGTCACAGGAAGTTCTAGGACAACAAAAACAAAATTCTGGTGAAGAATTTGTAACTATTACGAGTCTATTGCAAATTGTGTTTTTGTCTTCCTTTCTTGGAGCTGAGAGGAGATCATTTTAAATTTAAAGCATTGCATTCCTGGTCAGCAAACCCTCAATGTCTTTTCCAAAATGAAGAATTCAGAAGGACTGAGGGTAGTCGACCCAAAAAGCAACTTCTTATCAGGCATTCCAAACTTAAGAAGTCCAGGAAAATTGTAGGATCTCAAACGGGTCTAATCCTGTTTTTCTTTGCGTTTGCATTAGCTGTTCATCCAAATTGCAGGATCGTGTCTGGGTTTGCTCCATTTTTCTGGATCTAGTGTAAACGGGTCGAAGGATACAGAAGAGCTGATGCATGTCAGCTGTCATAAAAAGGAACTTCTGGGCAAGGGTTTATTGTGGGACTACACATCGTACCACATGTCTCTCCGGTATACGCAGGCAAACAACTACAGAGTTGGTTCTGTGCTGCACTGCAGGATCCTCCGTTGAGGCAAGTAGTTCCCTCTATGCATGTAGTGGTGATTGCTGCATGGTGAAAAGTGAGACAAAAACAACAAGAATGTTTACAATCAACTGGATATTGCAAATTCTATTCCTAAAAGTATCTTAATAATAACAAGCAGTTTTTCCAACATCCACAAATTTTTAAAGAGAACCAGCACCGTTCTCCAGCGCAATCAAGTGGTTAGACTGTAGGACTTGCAATCACAAGGTTGTGGGTTCGAATCCCCCAGCTAACCGCTGATTTCACAATGACTAGAATAAATATTGTCGTTTATATAACACCCAAGCAGATCCTTGCCATTTGATTGGAGGATTGTCCGTCACGTGATAGCAAATAAAAGTACCATTGCACGCTGAGTCACTCGCCGTGCTTTTTCGTTCCATCCGAAAAGTACCATTGCACGCTGGCACGCTGCCAGCGTGCAATGGTACTTTTCGGATGGAACGAAAAAGCTGAGTAAAAACATCACTGCGTGCGCGTGTCTTTGGTAACGCAGCAGGTGTTACTGCAAGAAAGCATAGTAAAATTACTAGCATTCGGCTTCTACAGTTGAAATTGTTTGTTTTGGAAGTTGTTTCTTTCAATCAAAATGACAAAGTTCTACTTGGATGTTATATAAAACAAATAATGAATGTTTTTCATTCGTGCAATGGTGCGAATATGTTCATTCGTTGAAAGCTGGAATGTTCCATTCAACTCGGCTCCGCCTCGTTGAATAGAACATTCCATCTTTCAACTCATGAACATATTCGCACCATTGCACTCATAAACATTCATTATGTGTATACTAGTTACTGAAACACAATTTCTTGATTTGTGCAACTCATAATCATAGACGTTAAACCAATGTTTGTGAGAGAGATTGGTTGTTGCCAGCTTGGTGTTTATATATATCCCCCTTGTGGGAGTTTTCCGAGTTCCCTTGATGGGAAGATCATCTAAACAAGCAAACAAACAAACAAACAAACAAACAAACAAACAAACAAACAAACAAACAAAAACACATTATTTATCATAATTGCTCTTTTGTAGTAGAAAAAAATACCACTTGAAGTTTGTCCAATTGCAAATTGAAAATACGTTGTTAACAAATTGCTATGGCATTTTTTCCCTGAGAATCCTGAACGAACAGAATTTGAATAGACTTTAATTGTGTCGCGATTCTTGCTGTTATAGCCATCAATATAAGGATTGTCCTATCCCTACTGATGGACACTTTTTGTATTATTGTCAAAGACGGGTATTCTCACATGGTGTATCCTAACATGTATGCATAAAACACCAACTCTTTGATAATGTTGACCCAATTGGACTATGAAAGTTGCAAGAGAATAATGACAGAAAAAACATTGTTCCACAAATCTGTGTGCTTGTATGCATAATAGAAGGCTTCGGGCCTGAGGTTCTAAGTATTATTTTGAGCAATTACCTCTTTCTCAAAAAAACATATTTTACTTCAGAGGAAGCCGTTTTTGACAATGTGTTCTACTACCAACAGCTCTCCATTGCTCATCACCAAGTACGTAAGGTTTTATTATAACAAGTCTTTTGAGTAATTACCAATAGTGTCCAGTGCCTTTTACTTTATTGTTCGTCAATTTCTACTCACTTTCTTCACATCTTGTGCCGGTGTAGCCAACGGGGCACGTACATACCCCCTGGTCCGCTGCAAGTCCCTCCATTATCGCAGGGGTTAGGGGGATCTATTGAGCATGCACCTGAATAGACGAACAATCGGGTTGAGAAACTAAGATAACAAACAGATTCGGTATGAGGCGAAGTGTGCTTACTGCAACACTAAACCTCAAAATTCATGTCAGTATGACGGATCAAGCTTGTGATTATTTTATATAAAAAGCACTGTCATATTTTTTCATTTTTAATGGAAAATATCAATTTCAGTAGTTGCTGTATTTCGGGGTTTTAATAATCAGAAGTAAACTTCAAATAACCTGCTGACACTTTGACAAGTGGCTTATAATGTATCTTCATTGACAATTTGACCTAAAAATTGCTTAATGTCAGCACCGAAAAAAAATGCCGTGATCATACCTGTGCCGGTTTACCAAAAAATAGTAGGTCTTTTACATCACAATTTGTTGCTAGTTGCAAATCGATAATTATTATTACGAGCATAGTAATAGTAACCCACCCTGCCAGCCTTCCCCTTCCAACTTGATTGCCAGAAATGCTAATACATGTATAAGTTTTCCTTGTGTAATTTTTTTTTCAGTTTTCCCGTTTCACTTTTATTTCGAGATAACCAACCAGTTTGTAGAGCATGTTTATAATACTTACGGACTTCGCAGCGGTCTCCACTGAGCCCTGGCCGACACATGCACTCTCCTTCTGGGGTGCATTGCCCAAGGTTTTCACACGGATAGTCTGGTGCCACGGAACAGGAAACTACAACCACATGAAACAAAAAACACCACAAAGAACCATTGGAGTGTGAACAAACAGTAAATTTGTATTCGACGATGTTGTTTCCTCATTTTCTGCAAAATATTATGTATGTTGTTATCTTTAATACAAAATAATCTCATACAGTGTGGCATCCTGGATCAATTCTGTCATTGCCAATCTACGAAGTCACGGGTGAAGACAACTGAATATTGTTATAACATTTGTATTCGTTTAAATGTTTTTTGTTTGTAGGCTGCGTCATTCTAGTTTAAGTAAACTACAATGACAACGTGAAAGACACTTTTTAAGGCCAAGTTAACGCCCCAAGAGAATCGAAAGTTATAAATCTCGTCAAAATAGTGTTCGGGAATTAAAGAAAAAGAGAATGATAAATTCTGGAAAGTACTGAAATTTCTTTGGAACTGTAGCTGGCACTTTGTAAATACTGAATATGATTTTTCTTAAATTGAGATTAGGGTGGGCGGCTAAATAAAACATAGTTATTACTGTTGCAACCATTTTCCGCAAAGGCGAGAGATCTTGCAAGATTGTTTTGTACTTTGGGAAAGCAGATTAGTATAATTTATTTGTCACGGTCACTTCCAAACCTCAAATTGAGAGACATTTACCTGCTCTGTCACACCTATCCCCACCAAAGCCGTTCAGGCACACACACACAAATGTATCCATGGTCTCCATTCTACAGAAACCTCCATTCTGACACCGGTTTGAACTGCATGGGTTGCTAGGTACTGAGGTAAAGCAGACAAGACGAAACCACAAATTAGGAGACACTTGTAAATTCAATTGAATTGAGTAACAATGGGGGTTCGAATCCTATGTGAGCAAGACACACACTCACTGCTTAGTTTAACCCTCGACTTTCTGACTGCAACTCTTCACCCAAAACCTTACTTGAGTTGAGTTGAACCGAGTGAAATTCGGGAAATAATCTGTCAGTTTTTAGGTAAACTGATTTGAGCCAAAATATATGAGTTAAGAAGAGCATGTGTTAGGTTATAGCAACTTTCAGAGTTATGTTTTGTGATGCATTAAACAATATGTTGGGTTTTAGATACATGCAGAGTTATTATGGGTACCGTATCATGCATTAAACAAAGACTTCTAGAACATGCAGAATTAAATTAAGTAACATGCATTAAACAATGTTTGAGACTTTAAATACATGTAGAGTTTATAGGTGGTATACCATATGCATTAAATAATAAGGTTTAAAAGACACATGCAGGGTAACTTATCTATTAGCTACTTTACTTACTTGTTACGTCACAGTTGGTTCCCTGATAACCTGCACTGCATGTACAGATGTATTGGTTACCATTGTTAGCACAATTGCCGCCATTTTGACACGGGTTAGAATCACAAGGTTCGATGGGTGTTGGCGTTGTGGGTGTAACTAAATAGACAGACATACAAACATGACAAACAATGCGACTCTATATGACCACATAAAACATTGATCATTATACATGAATAAACAGCATTGTATTTTCTAAAATAACTGTTGCAATTATTTTTTGTTCTATCGTGATTTACAGCAGTTTGATTGGGTTTAAAGGGTCTATGTAACTTTTGTAGGACAAAAAACACAATGTCCACAGATGTACACTAAACTTACACAGTTTGAAGATAATGATAGTAGAAAGCTTCCCTGAAAGTATTACGTGCTGAGGTGCTGTTGTTTTGGGGAAATGAGTAAAACAATGTCATGAAAATAATTTTCGTCTCATGAGCCGAAAATGATTTTAATCATTTACAAACGTATTTTCATGACATTGTTTTACCCATTTCTCAAAAACTACAGCACCTCAGTAAGTAAAATTTGAAGGGAAGCTTTCCACTATCATTATCTTCAAACCCTGTAAGTTTAATGTAAATCTATGTACATTTTGAAAAGGTATCCAAATCCTTTAAGGATAGTCACAACCGAAGCAAAAGTTTGTTGAGGCCTTCCTTATCAATCCCTAAAACGTCAGTGCATTGTATTTTAACAGTTTGGTTTCAATCCATGTAGTTTGGTTTCTTAGCTGTCATAAAAAAGAAAGCCTTCCAATTATTTACAGAAACAATTATTTGGACACAACAGGATTTGCCTGTAACCGTAGCGTTTAAAAAATGTGACAATTCTTTTTCAGTACTTTGTAATAGCAAGCTCTACATCTCTAACTCAGTAAAGTGGCAAGATCTTTTTACTTTTTCCAGCAAACTGTTTTTAATTAGTTTCCCGAAAAGGCCTGTTTAAGAATCACCTACATGTAAGGGGTAGCCTAAAGGTTAAGTCTGGCGTAATATTAAAAAATTAAGATTCTGATCAAAGCACCGTAACGTGCATTAAAGCCGCGACTTACTCATATCACAGTTGGTTCCTTCATAACCGGCACTGCATGTACAGATGTATTGGTTATCATTGTTAGCACAATTGCCGCCATTTTGACACGGGTTAGAATCACAGGGTGGGTTGGGAACTGCGCAAATACAATAACACAGATATACCAACAAAGCATTGCATTTAACATATTTTTTTGAGAATTCATGTTTACAAAGCATGAAACGTTTTTTCAGAGTTATGTTTTGTGATGCATTAAACAATATGTTGGGTTTTAGATACAAGCAGAGTTATTATGGGTACCGTCACATGCATTAAACAAGATATGGGGAAGAGATACTTATCCGAGTTAATAAATTGAGTATCATGCATTAAACAAAGACTTCTAGAACATGCAGAATTAAATTAAGTAACATGCATTAAACAATGTTTGAGACTTTAAATACATGTAGAGTTTATAGGTGGTATACCATATGCATTAAATAATAAGGTTTAAAAGACACATGCAGGGTAACTTATCTATTAGCTACTTTACTTACTCGTTGTTTCACAGTTGGTTCCCTCATAACCAGCACTGCATGAACAGCTGTATTGGTTACCATTGTTAGCACAATTGCCGCCATTTTGACACGGGTTAGAATCACAAGGTTCGATGGGTGTTGGCGTTGTGGGTGTAACTAAATAGACAGACATACAAACATGACAAACAATGCGACTCTATATGACCACATAAAACATTGATCATTATACATGAATAAACGGCATTGTATTTTCTAAAATAACTGTTGCAATTATTTTTTTTCTATCGTGATTTACAGCAGTTTGATTGGGTTTAAAGGGTCTATGTAACTTTTGTAGGACAAAAAACACAATGTCCATAGATGTACACTAAACTTACACAGTTGGAAGATAATGATAGTAGAAAGCTTCCCTGAAAATATTACGTGCTGAGGTGCTGTTGTTTTGGGGAAATTAGTAAAACAATGTCATGAAAATAATTTTCGTCTCATGAGACGAAAATTATTTTAATCATTACAAACGTATTTCCATGACATTGTTTTACTCATTTCTCAAAAACTACAGCACCTCAGTAAGTCAAATTTGAAGGGAACCTTTCCACTATCATTATCTTCAAAACCTGTAAGTTTAATGTAAATCTATGTACATTTTGAAAAGGTATCCAAATCCTTTAAGGATAGTCACAACCGAAGCAAAAGTTTGTTGAGGCCTTCCTTATCAATCCCTAAAACGTCAGTGCATTGCATTCTAACAGTTTGGTTTCAATCCATGTAATTTGGTTTCTTAGCTGTCATAAAAAAGAAAAGCCTTCCAATTATTTACAGAAACAATTATTTGGACACAACAGGATTTGCCTGTAACCGTAGCATTTAAAAAATGTGCCAATTCTTTTTTCAGTACTTTGTAATAGTAATCTCTACATCTCTAACTCAGTAAAGTGACAAGATCTTTTTACTTTTTCCAGCAAACTGTTTTTAATTAGTTTCCCAAAAAGACCTGTTTAAAAATCACCTACATGTAAGGGGTAGCCTAAAGGTTAAGTCTGGCGTAATATTAAAAAATTAAGATTCTGATCAAAGCACCGTAACGTGCATTAAAGCCGCGACTTACTCATATCACAGTTGGTTCCTTCATAACCGGCACTGCATGTACAGCTGTATTGGTTACCATTGTTAGCACAATTGCCGCCATTTTGACACGGGTTAGAATCACAGGGTGGGTTTGGAACTAAGCAAATACAATAACACAGATAAAGCAACAAAGCATTGCATTTAACATATTTTTTTGAGAATTCAATTTTTTTATAGCATGAAACGTTTTTTTGTTCACAGTTCTACTATAGGTAGCATGAGTTAAAAGTTGTTGAGACTAAAGTACACATGCCGCCATTTTGACACGAGTTAGAATTACATGGTGGGGTTGGGTGTTGCCGGTGTAACTATATGAAACTTTTTGCTTTAGATGTGAACAACAAACAACATTTATTTGTGACATAATAATTGGTTAATAGCAGACTTGGACAACTTAACATTTCATTTAAATTGCGTGTTCATGTTACATGGTGTTAGATTGATGTGGATGAAGCTAATGAAAAGATGAATAATATATTAAACACACATCCACAATTGAAAAAGACATGGAGAAAATATAAAACTATTATGGCAAACGAAATTTACTCGATTCGCGAAACGTCTTCAAATGGTTTGGTTTACCTTTGAGAAGAAATACGTTGCTAGGGTCGAAATACATAGGCAATGACTCCTTTATAGACTATCTACTTGAATCTAATGTCAAAGAAAACTATTTGACAGTCAACTTTTCTTATTGCATGATGGTGTTGTTGGTTTGGTAATTTAAGCAATGGTTAGCTAATGGTTAAAGCCATTATGCACTTTCGGAACAGAAAACAAAAATTAAAGTTCACATATTTACAAATAAGTTACAGGGTTTGCAGAAGGTAATGGTGAAAGACTTCTCTTGAAATATTATTCCATGAAATGCTTTACTTTTTGAGAAAACATTAAAACAATTATCAATTTTCGATAGCGAGAATTACGGATTTATTTTAAACACATGCCATGACACGGCGAAACGTGCGGCAACAAGGGTGGGTTTTCCCGTTATTTTCTCCCGACTCCGATGACCGATTGAGCCCAAATTTTCACAGGTTTGTTATTTTATATATTAGTTGTGATACAGGAAGTGTGGGCCTTTGAACAGTACTGTTTACCGAAAGTGTCAAATGGCTTTAAATTGTAAGGTTCATACATTAATATGCCGAGTTAAACTTGTCAATGTGCACTAAGCTATACTTTACTTACTCGTTACGTCACAGTTGGTTCCTTCATAACCGGCACTGCATGTACAGATGTATTGGTTACCATTGTTAGCACAATTTCCGCCATTTTGACACGGGTTAGAATCACAGGGTGGGTTGGGAACTAAGCAAATACAATAATACGAATATACCGACAAAATTACATTCAACATTTTTTAGAATTTATGCTTAAACAATGATGTGATTATTGTTTTTGCAGATACATGTAGTTCTACTATGGTTAACATGCGCTAAAGAATTTGTGAGACATGAGATAAGTACATAGATACAAATGGGAGGCATGCAATAGAAACTTGTGAGACTGATAAAAGACAAACGCAGAGTTCGATTAGATATCATACAATGTTTCGTAGACACTATTGAGGTAAAGTGATTAATGTGCACTAAGCTACTTTACTTACTCGTTATAGCACAGTTGGTTCCCTCATAACCAGCACTGCATGTACAGATGTATTGGTTACCATTGTTAGCACAATTGCCGCCATTTTGACACGGATTAGAATCGCATGGTAGGTCAGGAACTAAGCAAATACAATAACACAGATATTCCGACAAAATTACATCTAATATATTTTTGAGAATTAATGCTTGAACAATGATAAGGTTATTGTTTATGCAGATAGTTCAACTATGGTTAACATGCGCTAAAATGTTTGTGAGCCATGAGATAAGTACAACGTTAAAATGGGAGGCATGGATATATACATGTTTCTGAATGAACAACATGCATCCACAAATGAATAGACATGGGGAAAGTGCAAAAACTATAGCAAAATAAAAAACAAACAATTTCACGAAAAGTCTTCCAATAGATATGTTTATCTTTAAAGGCAGTGGACACTATTGGTAATTGTCACAGACTAGTCTCCAAAGTTGGTGTATCTCAACTGATGCTTGATTTCGAGACCTCAAATTCTTAACTTGAGGTCTCGAAATCAAATTCGTGGAAAATTACTTCTTTCTCGAGTACTATGGCACTTCAGAGGGAGCTGTTTCTCACAATGTTTTATACTATCAACCTCTCCACATTACTCGTAATCAATAAAGGTTTTTTGATGATAATTATTTTGAGTAATTACCAATCGTGTCCACTGCCTTTAAGAAGAAATAATCTACTAGGGGTCGATATATAAACTAAGCAATCCCTTTTTAAACTATCTATCTGACTCAATGACGGAGCTTTTTCTAACTGAAAGGACATAAGCCATCTTTTCTCATTTTCTAATGGGGATGTAAGTTGGATAAGTTAAGCAGTGGTTAGATTACAGTTAAATGGTATGGTTCTACATGTCTATACTAACTTAAAGAGTTAATATAAGCTGATCAATGTGCAAGCTACTTTACTTACTTGTTACGTCACAGTTGGTTCCCTGATAACCTGCACTGCATGTACAGATGTATTGGTTACCATTGTTAGCACAATTTCCGCCATTTTGACACGGGTTAGAATCACATGGTAGGTCGGGAACTAAGCAAATACAATAACAGGGATAATTATAGCCACAAAACATTACATTGAAGTATATGGAAATAAATGTTAGAATTAGTATGTTATCTTTTTGTAATCAATCAAGCAATGGCAAATAGAACAAGGGCATGTGTGAATTCAAAGATTTGTATTTTTTTTATGGGGGGGGGGTGGGAGTGTGAGGGTTTGGCTCGACTTATATTGAAACAATTAATATCCCTAGCAGGTTATGTGAGCCAATTTCTCCTCTATGACTTCAACAATCCTGTTCTTACAAAGAGTAATTTTCTCTCAGGAAAATTTAGTAACAATAAGTTAATAACTTCTTCACTTTGGCAAAAACAAGTTCTATCCTCAGACAGGCATGATCGCAAAGGCCTATTCGCCCCTTGGCAGTTTGACTCATGGACTCTGAATCTCTAGTGCACAAAATGCTGCAGTTTTACAGTGTAGACACTTACTAAAGAACAATTAAAATAAGAAGAAATTTGTATTTCTTTTTGTTTTTCAACCTGTCTGAAAAGTATGTTAGCTTTGCTAACAAAAGTAAAAAAAAAAAATACAAAGGAGTTGTCATGTTTTTCAGACGGTCTACTGGTCTACTGGCCTACTGGGCCCAATTTCATAGAGCTGCTAAGCACAACAATTTGCTTAGCATGGAATTTCTTCCTTGATAAAACAGGATTGCCAACCGAATTTCCATTTGTTGCATATTGCTTGTTACTCACATGGATATTTGGTTGGTAATCGTGTTTTTATCAATGCAAAAAGTTCATGCTAAGCAAATGTTTGTACCTAGCAGCTCTATGAAAATGGGCCCTGGTCTACTGCAGACCGATAGGGCAGCCGTGTAAATCGGACCTGGCCGGTGCATCGCAGAGTAAGAAGCTGGATCTATTCATGTGTAGGCTTAATACGACTGAAATACAATTTACCTGTTGGCTGTTCACAGTTTGGTGGCTCATATCCCGTTGCACACACGCATACATGATTTTGATTATTGAAATCACTCAAGAAACAGGTTCCCCCATTCTCACAAGGGTTGGTTGGTTGACAGGCTGTTGTTTCTGTATAAACAATAACACCATAAACTACCGTTAGAAATGTTCTTGTTATCCTCCAAGTTTGAACTTCTTTATTTCTCAATGTGTTACTAAAATTTAAACGACAAAAAAAAAAAAACAATCAGTCTGGCTCCTTTTGATGTAATGATATTATTGCCTTTGCAAAAATAGGATACCTGACACTGGTAAGATATGCATATGAAGAATTACAAGATTTCTTACAATTTCAACTCAGTTTAAAATTTATTCTATATTATTGAAAACAAATTGTTAAGTACAAAATAAGAAGAACATGTGTTTAAATCAAAGACAGAACTAGTATTGAAAACCAAGTTGATGGAATAGGGGCAAACCAATCAAGGGGAAATTATCTGACAACACAAAAACAAAGTAAACATTTTGTTTAAACTCTTAACTAGTCCTAGGTTAGCCAAGACCAGGGCTCATCTTCATTAAGCCTGTAAGCACAAAAATGTGCTTAGCATGAAATGTCTTCCTCTTGATAAAAACAAGATTACCAACCAAATTTGTATTTATTGCATATTGCTTGTTTCTGGCATTCAGCTATTGTTTGCTTACCTGAAAATCACGTGGAAAGTTGGTTGGTAATTCTATTTTATTAAGGAAGAATTTTCATGCTAAGCAATTGATTTGTGTGCTTACAGGCTTTATGAAATTGGGCCGTGTCCAATTCTAAATCTTCCAAGTAGCTCAAGTTAAACATCAAAATTTTTGGACTGGCAGGGGTGAGAGTCATTACTAACGAGAAAGTCTGAAACTTGGATACAGATTCAAAGGTATGTTGAAATAATGCCATTTCTACTGTTTGGTAATCACAGGGGCTATAGATTCCAAGGAGCTTTTTGAAACAGTATCCAAAGCACTAGAGAAGTAGACCAGTGAGCAGGATTTCTTTATTTGTGGAAACAAAATATTTTCTGATTTTCTTCACCAGGCCGACATAAAAAGTCTGAATTCAGCCAAAAGTCTGAACAATCGCATCCCTGGACTGGATAAGAATGGTGAACTTGTTCCCAATTACACAGTGCCTAAAGCAATAATGTTTGTTCAGCCATGCCGTCAGTAGGACAACTCTTTAGGATTTGGGACTGTTTTTTGGTTGGTAAGCCTTACTCAGATTACAGTTATCTCCCCAGTAGCCACTACTGCAGACACACAAGTATCTGTTTTCATCCGCGTGTGATTGAAAGCATGTTCCTTCGTAGCATTCGAGATCATTGAGACATCGTGCTGTGGAGACGAAAGAAAATTTGTCTTTATAGTGTTTGATTTTCTTAGCAAACAGCCCCGCCACAAAAGAAAAAAATGAATAAATAAAATGTATTAATAAGGAATTAAGAAACATAAGAGCTCAATCTATTTGTCAACCGAGGTAAGAAAACTATGGAAAACCAACCATTCAAAACAAGAACAGGTGGCCACAAATTTGTAACAATTATACAACGTTTCTTAAATAGAATTTGTTTTCTTTCAAACATAAGAGTATATTCTTACGAACAATAAAACATTTTTTTTAGTAATTGTTTGTCACGATTTATATGTTTAAAAAATATATAAAGTTGTTTGGCGGGCTGACTCCGCCTACCCCTTTTGTGACGTCAATCGAGGCAGACTTTGCCTGCAATGCGTATAGTAAACACACGTGCAAAGTACATGTACGTCCAAGTCGTGAGTTGGTTCATTTCAAAAAGTGTTTTTTCGGCATTCAGCAGCAATACACCTTGTCGGCATTGCCGGAAAAAAACAAAAAATAATTTTTTTTTGGAAACGTACAAACTCACGACTTGGTCCGTACATGTACTTTGAAATTGTGTTTACTTTACGCATTACAGGCAAAGTCTGCCTCGATTGACGTCACGAACAGCGCCCTCTCGGGTCGGGGTCTACTCTTAAATTTGTTAATAACATAAGAACTGATTTGTTAAAACCTTAGTTAACTGTTTATTCACATTCCACTCATCAAAACACATATATTAGTGACAAAAGCTTTATTTTGAAAAAATACCACTTCCAGGTGACTTTAAATAAAGTTGCTTATGTTGAAAAAAAAAAAAAAAAAAAAAATCTTGGCTGAGGATTTTATTTAATTGAAAGTTCACAACAAATTAAATGTTAAAGGAACATAATAGAATTGGTTTTGCTAGCAAAAAAGTTGCAGACAGTGTAAGCACTTTATGTAGTCCATCATAAATCTGACAAACCTGTAGAAGTTCGAGATCAATCGGTCATCTGGGTCACGAGAGAATGGTGAATAACCGAATACATTTTGAATAATACATCAATACCAAAACAAAAATGAATAAAACGCTTACTGAGCGATGAACTCCAAACGCGAAATAAGATTATTTGTTTCACATCAAACATAGAATTTCAGACCAAAATATTTCAAGGGATGTTTTCTACTATCATCATTATTAGACCGTGTCAGTTTTATTTCAATCTGTGATTTTCACGATTTTTGTTTCTTATCAATTCTGTTATGTTCCTTTGAATTTGGTCGGACAACGATTGAATGTTTTGCTAACTATTGCCCGTCCATGCAAAGACGGCGCAATTCGTTAATCAACAATTGACAGATAGATGCATAGACATCAACGACTATACATGACAGATGTAACGACCATCACGAGCTATTGTGTAGTTATATTTACAGATTGTATGCCGCTACATGAATTTTCAAGTTTATGTAACTATGTGTCTGTATGAAATGATATCACAGGTAAATAAAATAAAAAACAAGAGCAACAAATAATCGAATAAACAAGTTTCTTGGATTTTAACTACTTACGGACAATTCGAGTTTCACAATTTGTTCCTGTGAAGCCAGTATTACAGGAACAGGCGTAGGAGCCGCTTATACCGGTAAAACATAGACCATTTACGCATGGGCTGCTAGAACATGCACCTGTAAATGAAAGTTACAAAGAGAAACGTTGTGAAATAAACTACATTCATAAATACCTCAGACAGCTTCGCTATTCCTATTGGTGGAGAGCGCGTTACGTAGGTGCGTATAAACCTTTGTTTATGACCAGTCAAAAGTGGTTGAAACATGGGCGTGACACGCGAGCTTGCACCTGTTCTTACAAGACATTTTCTACAATCCTATGGTCGAGAGCAACGGCTGAAACAGTTGTGCCACATTGCGATACGTGTGACGCGCACAGCATTCCTTTATAAGAAGTTGTTTACCCAGGGGCGGCGGAGGGATTTACCATTTCATAGCTGTGTTGAAAGAAATTATTGAACAATTATAATTTTTGCATTTGTTGTACTTTTTGACCAAAAGTGTTGATGTTTTTTTACCGAAAGGGTATTTATGAATGGGAATCAAAGTGTGTTGAATCGGTTTTCAACTAGTGGTTTAAACCCGCCGAGGCCTGGTTCTTGATAATTTATCTCGACTTCGTCTCGGTAAAATTATCAAGAACCAGGCCTCGTTGGGTCTAAACAACTATTTGAAAACCTCTTCACCACACATTGATTCCCTTATTCTGCGTTAATGCTAAAACTAGACGCACAGTTTAGGCCTATCAGGAACTTTACCAGTATGAATGTTGATGTCACAAATTGCTTCTGAACTTTTGTATTATTATTATTATTATTATTATTATTATGATTTTTTTTAATCCAACCCTTCACCTTCGCTATTTTCTTAAATCTCATTGTTGGGACAACTAGGAGGCAAGGGTTTAAAGTGAGGCTCTGAGTTCACCAATGACGTTTTTAGTTTTGAATAGTTGAGTTCAATCAAATCATTTGCTGGAACATTGACAAAATAGGACAACGGAAAGCGTTGGATTCATTCATAATACAAGATGAATCAATTCATTTACCAGGCGTCACACCGCTTGTGATTACAGCTTCAATGGGAGTCCAAAAAGTCTCCTTGTTTTTAGCTATCGTTGCCCTGTCAAAAAAACATATATATATTTAATATATACGAATTATTTACATTTGATGACCAAAACCCACCCAGTCACAATCTTCCCCGGAATTGATTTAAATCTTCTTTATTCTAAGTGAAACTTATTAGTTCAAAAATTGTTATGCCAAAGCCAACCAAATAATGGTTTTCCCTTTTTTATATTATATATCTATGATTAGGGGGCCATTCATAACTGCCGTATCCGAGATCACAACAAGTGTACAAAACAACATGTAACTCATATGACAATAATGTCATCCCTACCACTTCCCAGGTTGTAGCATAAACTTAACTATATGATTACTAGTAAAACAGCAGATACAGGTTAAATGGCTTTGAAAGACACCATAAATAAGTATTGACTACAAACAGAAAGAACGATATCATAAAGAATAGTGTAGCGTTGACCGTGGGTTGCGTTGTACACAGTTTAATGACACAAGAAGGTACAATTAACTGCATTTCCTGTCCGTTTCTTTGGAGGTTTATTCACACACAACAAGTCGTAAAATTACAAGAAGCAGAAACCTAAGCCAGAGAGGGGGCGAGCAGATATACCGATCGGCCTGCTCGAGTTGCCAGCGGTGCTCCGATGGGGAGTCGTGCTGGCGCCCCCTACCGGTCGGTCGGCACCACCGCTACAATAGATAATAACAATCCAGATGTCGCAGGTTCAACTCACATTTGATAAAAACGATTTTATTTTAACCCCACATAGGAAACTTACTTTATTTGTATAAAAAGTTTCCCTTGTGTGCTGAAAGATTAGCTACAAGTCACGATTGGTTGAACAAAGGCAGAATTACTCGGACGGGGGGGGGGGGTATCGTCATCCAAACCCGGAGGTCCTGGTTCAAATCACATTCTGATAACGGTCTGTGATAACATTTACACATTCCACCAGATAATGCAAGTTCAAGAAATGTATAGAAAGAAAGACAAAAAAATGTAGTGCGATGCGTTCTTGATAAGGTGGCGATATGCAATGCCTCATAATGTATGCATATTATGAACATGTGCATACAGTTGGTTTTGATTGCTATGTATTTTTCATCTTCTGATACCGTTTAGTATTCAACCCCTGACCAACCCTTACCAAAATGCATATAAACGAGACAGCTACACTTTAAAGTTGCATTAGTTTTAAGGCTGATATAAGTCAAGATACAAAAACAACAAAACAATACCATTTAATTAAAAATAATAACAGAAAACCAACATTTGCATTGAAATTTAAATAATACTCACGTGAATGTGACTGCTCCTACAGGGCTCGATGGTGCTGTCCACTGGAACTGAACACTTGGTACCTTTGTGGTATCGTCAGTATGGGTGAGAAAGTCGTTCATACTGGAGCAGGTCAGAAGCGTGTACCCGTCTTTAGGCGCCCATGTACCCACCGGTGTAGGGGTATTAGCTATTTGTGCTCGTGCCTGTAGTAAGATTCCTTCGAAGTCTAACCAACCCTCAACAGTGACTGAAAACAGACAATAGCAAACTTGTCATACCTGGACTTTCATTTCAGAATTTGAAATCAAAAGTTATAGTTAAAGTTTCCCTTTTTAAATTGCAATCTATTTTAATGTCAGGGCTGGAAGTTCACTTTTGAGAGGGCATTATAATTTATGTTTTGCAGAGGGCACTTAAATTAGACAATCGTAAAGTTTATGTGTTTCTTTAAAGGGGCACCACGGCCTAGACCAGGGGCAACAGTGCGTTGTTGCAGCGACACATGTTCTCGTATATAAAGACAAAGTGAACTCCGAGTGCCAGGGCGAAAGTTGTACTGTCAGCTGCCAAACTTCATTGTATTTATGAACTTGGTTCAAGTTTTATGTTTAGGTGAATTTTCCTTTTAAGAACCTTTTAAACTTGTATGAACCCTTTAAACAGTTCTGGTGGCTGTTTGGCGTGTTTGTTTGCTTGTTTGTTTGGTTGAGGGTTTTTTCTCGGTTTGCTAGGTCTTTTTAATTATCTGGTTACATGTACGCTACGGTTTAGTCGTTGATCTATAACCATGTATTAAGTTTGTGTCATATTGTGTGTTATGTAATTGTAATTTAAACTTCTTATATAATTATGTATTTAGCTTTTGGATATAGAATAAATATATTTAAATAAATAAATAAATACACAGTTTGTATCGGGTTTGTTGTGACCTTTTTAATTACCTCTCAACTCGAAGCGCTGCTGCGGTTTTGCAAGAGAACTTTATAATAATAAAAAGTCCATGAATGGTCCGCTACGATTTGTGCAAGTGCCAACCAACTTGTTTTCATTCACACACTTTTTGAGGTGCATTTAGAAGCTTCAGAAATGCATTCCTTAATCTATTTGACATTCCTCTCCATTGAAAAAATTGTTTGCGGTTGGACAATGGTTTAGAGCCTTAAATTTTCTTTTCTTTTCTTTTGACTGGTCTGCCAGCCACCTTCCTGTTCGTTCATGCATCCGGTAATTCCTTTTACAATTTTGAAAGAAATGTGAGCTTTAAATTGAGGATTAAATTATAATATGGCCATGGCCGATATTTCAATAGATATGGATAAGAATAATTCATTGAGTAAAGAATTAAGGTGGTTTTGTGCAACCATGGAGGAATAAACCGACCTGGAAACTTGACCCGAGAACTTTGCAAATAAAAAACAAGTTATAATCCTCCACCACGATATATTTTTTTCGAAGTTGTTACTAACATTTAGGCCTAAGCTGAAAAAAAATATTTGAAGAACCCAAAACAACTTTATTTTTTTCGATTTTTTAGCATGGATATGAAAACTCAGAAAAATCCAGACCAAAGTTATTCCTTTGTTCAACCCCCTATTATCTTTAAAAATAGTAAAATAGTAAACGCCAAAAATCATTTCAAAATTTACCCAGTCAGTTTCCCTTGTGGTTTATATTTATAAAAGAAAAATACCTAAACTATGTCTTTGTCGTTTTTATACACGGTTTGGTTTTGAAAACATATGATAATAGAGACCAAATATCCGTTGGTTTTAAACCGATCCCACATGTGAAAACTATTTATTTTACACGTTTTACATTTACTCAATGGATTGAATGAATACATGGGTCGGAAAACAAATAATGATGAGAAAGTGGTGTTGAAATACGAAAATTTTTCGCAGAAATATTTAGGTTGTCGTTTGTCAAGAGTAGAAAGTCACCCCTTGCTAGCTAACTAGCTTGTGCCGCGTTTTGTGTAAAATGTTGACTATTTATAAATAGTATGTATATTGGACAAAATGTATATTGGACAAATTTCTGCATTGACTGCCACTTTTTAACAATTGTAATGAGTGAATTATTTACTATTATTTGTCATGTCTGAACAAGTGAAAAGTGGCAATTGGAAATGGAAATGTCACCAATAAAATAATCAGAATTGATTGTACATAAAAAAAAAACTACACAGAATTACCGCCACAAGCAATTTGCTTGACATTATTGGGGTTGTAGCCTCCGCCTGAATGAGGACATTGCTATAATGGGCCCATGAAGGTCCTCCATTATTGCCCTCTTAAAGAAGAGGTAAACAAAGTAAACAATCAATACAAGAACAGCTGTTAAGGCACTACTGAGATGTAAGTAGGGGTAACTTTCCGTATCCTGTCACTTACTTTCACTCATTTCTACAAAAACGGATATCAGATTAAGGTAAAGTAGATGCTTTATTATTTCGTATCTACATATTATGATAATACTTGTCAAAGCCTTTTCAACATCTAGACAAGGTGAGAAGACATTGACGAAATTTCAGTTTTAGAAGTGGGAGGAAAACCCCAGAGAATTGTTCTATGGAAAACCCACGAAGTCAAGTGCGGACTGAAAACCCCAATCCACATAGCGCCCCAAGTAGGATTGGAACCTGCGCCAACCTGACTTCCCTGACTTCCTGAAAGTGGTGACGTGATACAGAAACTTTTCCGAATAGTAGTTGTGAATGTTACCTGTGATAACTTGTCCCGGTGTGTAAGATTTAGGCTGGACGGTCAGAACATACGGAGTGTCTCCAGTCTGTGGCGTATAACGTACACCCGTTGTTGGGTTGATATAGTCCGGTGTTAGAGTATCACAAGCATCCGCAGAAACACCAGTCGGCATTCCGTGTGTATCAGGAACTAGCGCCAAAGCCAGGCACACAAATACGAGCACCATCGTAGAATAAATATCCCGTTTAGCCATTGCGATCCTAAGCGGTGGACGGTGAACTGAAGAACTTATTTGAACACAGTTACGAGTTCCAGAACGATAATTTATCATGAAATAGAAACACCTTTTCTTTCTGACTACAACTTGAAATTGCTTATAAAACTGCAGTTAAAATAGACAAGCCCTTCACGTAGCTGACACACATTGGTGCTTTACACTCATTCACGCTTGAGTGCACTTTCTATTTATCCCACGGCTTTCGTGTTCGATGACGTCTTCAACAACATGCTTAATAGTCACTGCTGTTCAACTGAGCGGCTCACCGAGTACAGATAAAGGGGGGACATTTTGGCTATTCAAATCTCAACACAATGGAAGGTCATTCAATATTAAATATTCATACCAAGTATACATTGTACACATAATAAGTACACAGACAGCCCGAGTGAGCCCACAATGGGGTCAACCAAATTCAATCTGTTTGTTCCCAAGGTTTAGGGTGTAGGCTCAATGCTGCACACCCAACTGATTCACCGTAGGAGTCAAATATGGATCAAATTGATGATTCATCTAACTTTGCTCTCCTATTTTCCCTCATTGTTGTTTTGTTAAAATTTACATTTTTAACCCCAATATTAAGCAATAATACTTAGATGTGTATAGGGCGTTTTTGACCTACGCGGGTGGGACGCGTTACAACTAATTTTTCATCATCCATCTTTTATGTTCACAGTTTTGCACATTTTATTATTGTTGTCTGATGACGAATTTGAGTTTCCTTTTCGATTAAATGTAACTTTCGTTTTTACTTTGCTTTGAAATTGCTTAGAAATGTGTAACTTTGTTGAGAAAATAGTATACAAGGCAAGGGACTTTAGTTAAACAAAATATTCACATATGAAACAAACAGAACAGAACCAGTTGGACTTGGTTTCTCAGAACAACATTGAAGTTTTGGGGACAATAAACTATATCCCTCGTTGTAATAAAGCGAATGTCTGGTCGTGAGTAATTTGTATGCCTTCTTACTTATCAAGTAACTCATCAAGTGTGATAATGAAATATGTACTAGGCATATAGTTGTTCAAGAAATTCTTCCCGCTGACAAAACCAATCTCCAGCCGAACCATTTAAGCGGTTCAGAAGTTTCAAAAGTATATTGCCATAGACAATTGGAAGAATATTGTGGCCTGGTGAGCTTATAGAGAGAACCATTTCTGTATAGAACCCTCAAATTCATACTTCTAACGCGGTATTTTTTTTTTTATAATTGGTTTATTTTATTTTATTAGAAATCGTCGCTTTTTGAAAACTGGTTGACTTAAGCTTATCGCTGTGTATTGTGTATATGTAGGGAAAGCATAAAACATGTATCTCCATTAAAGGGGCGCTATGAGGGCGTAGCCAAAGGGTAGGGGCAAGAGCACTCGAACTCAAAATATTTCCTTTGCTCGCCACTCCCCCCACCCCCTCCCCAAAGGGGAAAACAATCCGTATAGAACACCGACACAAAGTACACGTAGAAAATTAGACACATAACCCACTAAACAATTGTTTTCTCAGATTTGATTTATTTAGAAGCCAGTTCATTATATCAAGTAAAATGTTACAATTTTTACCGTCATGGACCAAATTTAATAGAGCTGCTTCAATAAGCAAAACGTAGCTCAGCGATACAAATTATGCTTACCAGAACAAGATGACCAGCAGTTTATGACTGGTATCCAAGGCCCAGTGTCATATGCTTAAGCAAAAGAAAATTAACTAACCGCAACAAAATCTTGCTTGCCAGGATAAGGTTACCAGCCAAACTGCCACGTCACATGTTAATCTTGTGACTGTATCCTGCTCATTTCCGCTCAGCAGAAAGCTGTTAGGGAATAATTTCTACTTAGGCAGCTCTTTGAAATTGGGCCCTTCTTCAATTAATTAAGCAATAACTTCTGCTTTAATCAGCTTTATTATGAATGTTTGCCCGTTGTCAACCAATAATTTCTCCTTCATTTGTAGTTTACTTGCATGCCTTCATTGTTTTGATATAATTAATGTCTTGCGCACATTTTCAGTGAAGACCTACTGGCCAGTATGCTGACTGCTTAAAACAACTGTAAAATATCTAACAATACATTAACCACCACCGGTATACAAAGCAGATGAAGTAAAACTTAAAGTGTTCAAATAGTCGTTTTTATATAACACCCAAGCCGATCCTTGCCATTTGATTGGAGGATTGTCCGTCACGTGATAGCAAATAAAAGTACCATTGCACGCTGAGTCACTCGCCGTGCTTTTTCGTTCCATCCGAAAAGTACCATTGCACGCTGGCACGCTGCCAGCGTGCAATGGTACTTTTCGGATGGAACGAAAAAGCTGAGTAAAAACATCACTGCGTGCGCGTGTCTTTGGTAACGCAGCAGGTGTTACTGCAAGAAGGCATAGTAAAATTACTAGCATTCGGCTTCTACAGTTGAAATTGTTTGTTTTGAAAGTTGTATCTTTCAATCAAAATTACAAAGTTCTACTTGGATGTTATATAAAACAAATAATGAATGTTTTTCATTCGTGCAATGGTGCAAATATGTTAATTCGTTGAAAGCTGGAATGTTCCATTCAACTCGGCTCCGCCTCGTTGAATAGAACATTCCATCTTTCAACTCATGAACATATTCGCACCATTGCACTCATAAACATTCATTATGTGTATATTATTTTGTTGTGATTACACAACAAAATTATAATCACAGTTTTTACATAGACTGACAATCAACTCGTTTCGACATGGCGGTAAGGGTTGTACAGTCCCTTTTTGCATAGATGTCATTTCGTAAAAAGCATTAAAGCGTATAAAATACAATCCTTATTACACATATTTATTAAATGATTTTAAAAGCGTTTACAGGCTTATCTAAATGGTTTTAAAATTTCTTTCATTTTAACTTTTAACTTTCCACAAACAGATCATGATATATCCAGCTACCACAATAAACACATAACCAATAACTACATATTTTATTACAAAGTTATATTTACTTGAGAGTCAACACACATGAAATAACATGCAAGTTTATGAGTTGTACTGCATTTTATAACAATGTCCATCTTGCTCTTCTCCAGTAAGTTAATATAGTATCAAACATTTTTCAAATTATTTTTTTTACACAAAAGTTTTAAAAACAGATATTAGGATTCACCTCAATTTAACTGGTAGACACTCTAAGAATGTGAGTTGCACATTTTATAAACTGTAATTTTATAAAGTGTTACCCTTCCAAGCCCCCCACCAGAAAATAAGAAAACATCCAAAGACAGTTAGAAGCCATTTAAATATTTTGTTAAACATCCACTTAGTACTTGATGATATAAATCATGGTTAAAGTGAATACTGGGAATAGTTGAGAAACAGCTCAGGGGGGGGGGGGGGGTTATGTTACACACCGAGAAAGTTTTAACTTAAAAGAACAACAATGGAGGAATTGTTTATGCGTCCTTTAAAGCACTTTAGCCTAGCTAGGATTTGACAAGATTCCATTAACTAATACAATTTCGTCACAGTACCTTGATTTAATACCCCCCCCCCCCGATCGTTATAATTTGTGTCGAGTTATCATACATACAACCCACGATCTCCTTTGACAAACTGTGTAGCTGGTTACTGTTTGAAATTCCAAATAACTAGACATTAGGTATTTGTGAACAAACACAAAGCTGTTCCGTGGCGTTTTGCTTCGGTTATTGGTGCTTGTGCGTAACATGTTACTGTTTGAAACCCATTAAGTAACTAGTAACTGGAAAGAGAAGTGTTAATTAGCAATGCATGGACATCGGATATATCAGTCATGTTACAGGTACTGACAATGACACATTTTGTCTAAAAAAACTGCAATTACAAAGTAACCGCCAGAAACAACAATATTATGATAAGGCACAATGGTCAACGAAACCTAACCAAATTGGTCCTTCGTACCCGGGGATTTTAAAATTCTATTTCAACACTGAATTTTAGGACAACAATTTTTTACACGTCTGAAATGTGTTAATTTATTTTGCGGCAAAATGTCCTTAATTCACTTTGAATTCTTCGGGAATATTAACAACAAATGCAACATAATCGCAAGTAATTTTTGATGAAGTAAAAACTTGCAAAATGTTGTTAGCAAATCAGAACTATACTAAAAGCCGAGTCTGAAACTGGTTTACAAAGCAGTGAGTTTAACAATTGCTTAAACAACATAATTAAGACAGTTCAGAATATTAGTTAGTATTAGTATCCACCATCAGTATCAGCCACAGTATCAGGTCATAGGTAACAGCTGAAATGTTAGCAAAAACTCGTGCAACTTCACATACAACCAAAGCATTAATTTCACTAAATCTAAAAAATTAACACCATAGTGGGAAACTCTGCAATATAGCTTAGACAAATTCTGAATCATATATAAAAGTTTAAATAAAAGTTATAAACAAAAAACAATATAGGGTAAACAAAGATTGTGACGAGGCTTCTTAGAAGTTAGATGATTGGTTTCTTTACGTCGTCATGGGTACGGTTCATGGTGCAGATGACTATGATGAGAAAGATGACGAATAGAACACCGATCAGTGCTATCAGTGCAATCCACCATGGCTCTAAGACAATTTGGGCAGTCGAAGCTTTGTTGCCTGTGTTCTCAGCTGCCAAAGTAAAAACAAACAGTTTTGCAAAATGAGGGTGTTAACTGGTTAAGTGTATGGGTAGTTCTAAGTTATAAGGATGTGCTTGTGATGGGGCTACTTGTTATCACCAGGCCTGATGCTTCATTGTTTTAATGCAGGCATGGTGTTATCCTTGAACAAAAAAAAGTATTTTAGGACAATTCTATTGAGGACACGGGCTGACCTACATGTTCATGTGGTATAAGCTTTCATAGACTATACATACTTATTCAAGTGTTCTTACTAATTCAGTTTCAAGTTTTCTGTGAAATGTTACATTGATCTTCCTTTTTTGTACGCCTTGGGTGTCTCTATTGAGACAGATGTGCGCGTTATATATTTATAATTATTACTATTATTAATCATAATATTTCCTATTTAAAAAGTTCCAAGGGCAAACACAAAAAGGGAAATCAGAATAAGATGGAATGAATCATGCCTGATTATGAACAAAAAGTGTTTCCTTAGCAAAGGGCATCTTTTGGATATAAATTTCGACTGGAACATTGTATAAGAAAGCACCGGGGCAGTGACCGGGCCGGGCACATTGTCATTAAATGCATGCCTGCCTCAATAAAGCATCAGGTCTGATAATTACCAGGTGCATTTATACTGTAAAAACTTGGGTGTTAAAATTTACACTATAGTGTGTAGTTCATTATACCATGGAGGAAGGAACCAATGAGAGAATAAAATTTAACTTTAATGCAATTTTTTGGCACAAATTTGTGTTACTTTAACACCAAAATGGTGTAAACTGTAACTCTTTCGTTGCAGCTTTATTATGAAAACACACATAGTGTAAATTTTAACACCCCAGTTTATGCTATATACGCCTCTCTTATAATATTTATGCATGAGGTACTTCACAATCTAACAAAAAGAGGCTATAGGCGCAGCCAGTGCAAGTTGGGGCGGACGTGCCACCATAGCCTCATTTATGAATTATGACGGCATGCATAAATATTAAGAGAGGCGTGTAGTCCCTTTGTGAGAGAAACTTAGTATACACTCAGGTTTAGGCAACAGAAATTATTTTATGAAAGTTGTTGTTCACCAACTGAGAATGAA
Organism: Asterias rubens; assembly: GCF_902459465.1. NCBI lineage: Eukaryota > Metazoa > Echinodermata > Asteroidea > Forcipulatida > Asteriidae > Asterias > Asterias rubens. The sequence goes on along the minus strand of NC_047066.1, from coordinate 11,039,072 downwards.
TAGAAAGGAAATATATCATGAAGAAAGCACATGAAAGTATTTCGTCTATTTGATTTTTAACACGAAGAGGTCACTGTTAATATACAAGGTGAAATGTGGGTTATAAGTTTTGAATACCAGCAGTAGGTTGGAGATCAAACATGCTGCAAGGAATTATGGTGAAGAGTATAGTGGGAAGGACTAGGTTATTGTTAATAGAGAATGACATTGAAACGTTTTGATAATATACATGTCTATACATTTCAGTTCTCATATTCAAACAACAACAAAATACCCAGTAAAATACAGCTTTCTATCACGTACACATCTTTCAAATATTTGATTATAAATAGTATAACACCTGCGCTTTGGAAATAAAAGATACACACGCTTAAAGTAGTATATGGAAAAATGACAGGCTACTCTGAAAATACAACTCTCACCAAAAGTTTGCATGGTGCTACTGCAATCACAAAGAAAACATAGTAAATCATTTCTAGACTACAAATTCTAACAAAAGCCTACACCTTTATTAAACTAGAAATATATGACCAGGTGGAAAGCAAAAGTAGCAATGAAAGTGCTTTTAAAACATCAAAGTAATAACAAATTAATTATGACTTCTTAAAACCCGTCACAAACTATCAAGGCACTGGACACTAATGGTAATTACTCAACATAATTGTTGGCATAAAAACTTACTTTGTAAAGAGTAATGGAGAGCTGTTGATGGTATAAAACATTCTAAGAAACGGCTCCCTCTGCTCAGAAGTATTGTAGTTTTTTGAGAAAGAAGTAATTTCTCAGTAAAATATTTGAATTTGTTTCGAGACCTCACGCGTGAGGTCTCAAAATCAAGTATCTGAAAGCACACAACTTCGTGTGCCAAGGTTTTTTTCCGTTCATTATATATATATATTTTTTTGCAGAGATACATCATGTGAGAAGACTGGTCTTTGACAATCCCTATAGTGTCCAGTGTCCTTAAGAAGCTCTACGGTATTGGGCCAAGATGTAAACGGCTAAACAATTTTTGGCAGTGAAACAGGACATTCCCAAATTGCAGGCTGGGGCTGTGGCTACGGCTGCGGCTGAGGCTTAAGGGTGTCAATAAGAGCAGTCAACGCTTCAACTCATCTTCTGGCAGTGATCCAGCCGTAGCCGTTATAGCTGCAGCCGCAGCCTCCAATTTAGACACAAAGGCCGTGTACGAAACGGCGTCTCCGGCTACAGCTACGGCTAGATCGGGCACGTCTGCCTAATATTCTTCAACCGTGACAAGGCGCGCTGATCTAGCCGTAACAGCTGTAGCCAAAGTCGCCGTTTCGGGCACTGCCTTAGGCAATGTTTATAAAGCAATACAAGGCTAGAATGAAGAGTCAAGAGAGTCGTCCAATTGCCTCTTTGCTTCTTGATGATATGGAATTCATATCCAAACAGATGTCCAAAGGTAAATTTGTCTAAACCCTTCGTAACTTAAACTTTTAAACGAGCATGTGACTGACAATCCCCTGACATTTGATTGAACAATCTGATGTAAGATCTGAAAATTGTTTCAAGGATCGGAAATCGGCCAGCAACCATAAGTTAGTGTTACCAAATGAAGGGCATGCTTTTCACAATGCATTTTGCAAATTTCACTTCTAATTTTGCTAATTATTGTTTACTAACTCAGCTCAATGTGCTTTTCACCACGTTGAGAGTGTTCATGAACTGTGAAATTAATAGAAAGATTAGCTTTTTCGTTTTCGTACCCAACTTGCATTCAACAAATTTGCCAGCCTTTGGATATGGACTCCTGTGAATGTTATTACACAATAGAATAAACTCTTGTCATCATGCAATGATAATGTTCACTCGTTGGGATAAGGGAAGCACGTCAGGAGGAGTGCGGCAATGTAGCTTCTTTATGGTTGAGCGGTGGTAAGGGTGCTTAGCAATAGCCGTAGATTATCTGGTGGGATTGCTGTGAAGACAGGGAGCCAATGATGAAGTAAAATGAAAGTGGATGTACAGCATTGCTAAAGGCTTAAATTTAACATGAACTCCGTTTTCAAAACCACCATCATCACACCGAAATCGTTCTCAATACGTTCTGAAAATTGTAGTCTTGGTGCAAGACGTTGTTATTCACACTATCACTCAACTATCGCGACCCCCCCCCCCCCCCGCGCGCTCCCTCCTCGCCTCACACATTACTATCGTCTTGCACCAAGACTACATTTTTTTTCAGAACGAGTCCGGTGTGATGGGTGTTTGCAGCACACACTGTAAAAATTATTCTCTTTTATAGCCTTCCAGACAGACTCTGATAGGGGCGGAACGTGATGCCATTAATTTTTTTTTTTTTGCATTTATGCCATAGGTCATTTTGGTTGCTAAGCAGTTCGCAATAGTTAACTCTAATGTAACATGTGAAAACACAGACTTGCTGTTACCAAGAAAATCAATTGACACCCCCAGTTTATGCAGTGCATTTTCCTGCATAGTGCTGTTTCTTAGTGACAACAACTTCAACAACGTCTCGAGCTCAATTCAGTAATGCAAACCATTGAAGCAGCAAACATTTAAAATTAAATAATATCTAAAAGGCTAGCCCAATCTTTGATTGATATCGTTGTGAGATTTAAGCGTGGTAACTACTAAAATTGAGCATTGTCCTTATCAGTAGCTTCAGAGGCCTAGTAGGGAAATGTGCATGCTGCTTCACATCGGTTAGTTGCCAATCATTTTATTGGAAAGCAGCAATGTGTTCCTCGTATGCGTGTGCTGTGCAGCATAATGATAACATTTCTACCTCCATGGTATAACACATGCCTCTTACCAATAAGATGCTGAAGGCACTTGAGTAACCAGAATAATGTTAAGCCAGTTTATTGAGGAAGAAAATCACAATATGGTCGTTTTATGTACCACCTAAAACAAGGGTTTACAAGCGCGCCGAAGAGCGCGTTCAGCAGCCACACAAGAAACAAACCGGAGCAAACACCTTCTCTTGGAAATAAGTGTAACTGGGTTCTATTACGTGCATTACACAACTGTGAACACGCGGAACCTACCGCTTCACGTCCCATCCGCAGGACGCACCCACAATGGTCAAAATGTCTTGCTTAAGGACACAACTGTTTTAAGGACACAGTAGCTACAGTCAGGACCGGGACTGGAACCCACACTCTGTTTATCAGAAAATCTGGTACTCTTAAGCATTCAACAAAGACACACCATGCACGCTTCAGCCCGCTCCCCACACCATAGCCACATAACATGTACATACCTTTCTCGCATGTGGAACCAGTAAATCCTGCCTTGCATGCACAATCAAACCGGTTGACACGGTTAACGCAGACTCCATTGTTCTTACACGGGTTGGAGGCACATTCATTGACATCTACAGGAGGAAGAACAATAAAGCCATGTTTATTCAACGTTTCTCTAACCTAATGACGTCATCAATGAGGTCATTATTCCCCAAAAGATGCGGTTTCATCTATTCACTATTGCCTATGCACGTAGTAAATTATAATATTGTACACGCTTTACTTTTGTTCAAAACTGTTAGCCGAACACGTACAAAAAACATATAAATAACAATAGTTGTTGGGCTAACACCTAAAAACTCAAAATTAGATGTCAGATAAACTTTTTGTTCCGAGGAGAGAAGGAGTGAATGGTTAAGGCAGTGGACACTATTGGTAACTACTCAAAATAATTATCAGCATAAAACCTTACTTGGTGACGAGTAATGGGGAGAGGTTGATGGTATAAACATTGTGAGAAACGGCTCACTCTGAAGTGCCATAGTTTTCGAGAAGTAATTATCCACGAATTTGATTTCGAGACCTACGATTTAGAACTTGAGGTCTCAAAATCAACCATCTAAACGCACATAACTTCGCGTGGCAAGGGTGTTTTTTTTTTCTTTCTTTAATATCTCCCAACTTCGATGACCGATTGAGCTCAAATTTTTACAGGTTAGTTATTTTATGCATATGTTGAGACACACCAACTGTGGAGGCTAGTCTTTGATAATTACCAATAGTGTCCACTGCCTTTAACTCATTGTTAGGCCGGGTTTGAGCATGATAAAATATCATAAAATGCTTTTGCATGTTTTGGTAAAATGGGTGCACTGATAAAAGGTGGTCTCATTAAGAGCATTTGTTTGCTGTTACAAATATAAAATTACAATTAGTGACCATATGACACTGAGCGGAGTTGTAATAATGAACGATTTGGAAAAGGATATACATTAACAGAAATAAAATAAGACAACAATGTTGATTGTTCTCAAGTATCATTATTTACAAAAACAAAATTATCTTTGTTATTGAGAATTTAACTTCGGTAGAGAAAAGCTATTGACACAACTATTTGCATGGGGGACAAACAAAGTACTAACACATCGGTGTATGAGGGTAAAAACAACATATTTGATTTAAAAAAATTGTATATCTCTTTCTAAAATGTCCTCGTTTGTTACCTTCCTCACAGAGAGTTCCAAGATATCCCATTTCGCAGATGCACCTGTTGTTTGCAGCATCACACGCAGCCCCGTTCATACAGCGTCCATTCAGATTGCCACACAAACCTAAACATCACAAGACAGAATATTATATAGGCTGTCACTCGGTAGCGAGTATGGCTATCAGGGGAGTTGGGGATGCGGAGTTTGAGTTGGCAAGCCTTCTCATGAGAGTATAGGCCAAGCCTGGCTGATGTTTGACGGCCACAGTATCTGCATTGGAGGGATGCTTCCTCGAGATGGACCACTTTCTCGTGACGCCGCATCCTCCTAATCTCTGCAGCTTCTGCCCCGGCAACCTCAGCTGACGCAGCCCCACTCTTGGTGAGTACAGCTCCTTAAACCAATGTTCTTAGTAAGTTCCCGGGTAGGCCCCTACTATTTTTAAAACTTGTTTTTTATTTAACCAATTTTCTTAGCAAATTCCTTGATAGGCCCCTATACTTTTGTCTAAACTTGTCTTGAGACAAACAAATGTTTTTTACACACAAAAAAAACGATCTCCTAAAGTTGTTTACTTTTCACACGAGTGTTTATAAAATATTTAAAAAAACTATACATGATTGGTAGATCCGACAATCGGTTGCAGACAGAGTTTTGAGGGATAAACCATAATACATGAAATAAAGAAATCAGTAGATATTTGGTATTTGATCATCGTGTAAGTCAGAAGAAAATAGTGAAAAACCATTTACATATTCAGAATATTTAAACACATGTTTTTTTTTATTTATTGGGGCAACAACAACTGAAATCAGCGATTGTATTTTTTTTAGTCTATTAAAATTTGCTCTGCTTAACCATAACTAATTTGAAAAAGTTACCCCGTAGTTTCTCTTCTATATTTGTGAATATGAATATATTTCAGAGGTTAATATTTCACAGGGGGAAAAAGTATTTAGTATGAACTTCATATTATTGGTTTTTAGCTTTCAGAACAAATGTTTAAACAATGGTTTTGTTCTTCCGTCCAGGGGCCAATTTAATAGAGCTGCTTAAGCAAAAAATGTGCTTAAGCACGGAAACAGCTCTCTTATTTTACACATGTTACTGGCCAAAATTGCATGCCATATACATTGATTGTGACTGGTATTTAGCTGTTGTTTACATAGCATAACATTTGAGTGGAGTCTTGGGCGGTAATCTGATTTTACTAAGAAAGGATTTTTTTTGCTTAAGCAATTTTTGTGCTTAAGCAGCTCTATGAAATTGGGCCCTGTCTTGTACATTTACTTCAACCTGCAGGCCTGGTTAGGACACTTTAGGCCTGACATAAGCCTTGCCTTTCAGACCTTATGACAATTACAGTTTTTCAAACAAACATTTGTACTAAATGATAAGAGCAGTGTACATACCGACTTGAGTCTCACATGTCGTGCCGGTGAAGGTGCTCGGACACACGCATGTGTAGTTAGTCTGAAGATTCAAGCAGGTTGCTCCATTTTTACATGGTTCAGGTGAACAGAAATTGATAGCTGAAACGAGAATAACATTTATGTAGGATTTTATTATTATCATGAACTTCAACCTGCAGGCCTGATTTATGGGAACTTTAACTTGACATAAGCCTTGCCTATCAGACCTTATTACAGTCAGAGTTTTTTCAAATAAATATACAATAATGATAACACAGTGTCCAGTGTTTGTACATATCGAACAGAAAGTGATCACTGAAAAGAGAATGTTTTTTATGTAGGATTTGAAACTCTGTGTGGTGTTCAGGTATAATTCATAAAGGGTCTATTTCTATAAAGACAATCTGGAGAGTTATATGTACTGGACTATGTAGCTGTACTTTTATTCCATGTAAACTTTCCATGTGCTTATTACCCATCGTGCACCTTGTGCTCAATGGTGTGTCAGATAATGGTTGGACAGTCGCCTACATCCCTACCCAAGTTGAAGAGGTGTTAACAGGGTTGCATTTAAATACATTGGAAGTAGTTTCCTGGCCCACTGTCAGAGTTTGATTTCCGAAAAGGCAATGCTAATATAATGTGCTTTGCATGCGTTGGTTCGGATCCTTTCCTCGTCGCCAGGGTGTTCTTGTATCAATCGTAAAAGGTCTAAATCTTTCAGGACAAACTGGAGAGTTTGCTATAATATGCACTTATGCCAATGGTGCGACAGATGGTATTGAACACTACGCTCTGCATGGTGGAAATAAGATATCGTAAGGTTTGCGGTAACACTAATGTTGCAGGGGTTCCGAAACGGAAGGTTTCAACTCGACGTCTTCATCAGTGTGCTCTGATCGTCTTTTGGAAAAAACTGGACTCTGGAATATTATGTTTTGAGTAAATTTTATTACTAGTTTCCACTTTAGCCATAAAGAAGCATATATCAGGAGGGTTGGATCGATATGACGTGTTCCGTGAGCCCTGGGCCGAGTGTTTCCCTATAGGCGTACCCAGTGGGCAATGGGAAACTGACCTACCGAGTTCGGGCAAAACAGTGGGGAAATTTCGGCACAGTAAGAAGACGTAGCTGGTTTTTTGTGTGGAAACTTCACATCATTTTGATAACTTACCATTTTGGCAGGTTCCTCCAGTGAAACCATCAGGACATAAACACTCTGCTGTGTTCATGTTGTTTAGTACGCACATCCCACCATTCATACAATTTACCAACTGGCAGTGATCTGATCAATAGAACAGAGGCAATTAATTAATAACTAGGGTTGATTTCACCAAGATCTTTATATATTGATCTTAACTGCCAATTGATCTTAGTTGCTAAGAAAAGCGTGGTGTCACAATACACATCACTATGGTGACAATGAAACGTTTGTCTTCAAAAGCAAATGCTATGGTAGTTTGGCTCGTCACCTTCTGCTGGTAAGCATACTTTTGCTATGCTTAGCTTGTGCTTAAGCAACTCTATGAAATTTGACCCAGACAGGAAAGATAAGCAAATGTTCCTACTTGAAGGTGGAGTGAGTTGACATCGATCAAGTAAACTGACTGCGGTGAAATCTAATTTAGTTTTGGTGCGATCAAAGAGCAATTTTAGTTTTTATGTGACTTAAACCTACAACCTCCTTATACGAATGCCCGAAAGAGTAATTGACAAAATAGGGGGACCGCCAATTAGAACCTGATCACTTAATAATAATGATAGTAATAATAATAATGATAATTATAATAATAATAATAATTTATTATTAAAAAAATGCCTTCCATTTCACAGACATCACAAAGTGTTGTACAGTTAAAACAGAAGAAACAGTTGTTACTACAGAAAAACACCAATATTAAAATATAAAACATTTTAATCAACAAATATGTTTTGACAAGTCATTCTTAAAAAGGTAAGTTTTCAGATAAGATTGAACAATTTCAAAATGTATTGGTAGATTGGATGATTGGACTTATTCGGATGAGCACTAATGATCCAAAGGTCACATGTTTAGAAGCTTTCAGACTCAAACTAAACACTGCTGAATTTTATCCTTGCCATCACCGTTCAATATTATTCCCTTTAAATGAAAATAGCGCGAACATTTAAGTGGAGAAGAATCTAACGAGACTAACCTGTCTGACAATATACCCCACTAAAACCATTTGGACACATGCATTCAGCAGTGCCCATAACATCCGTACAAGTAGCTCCATTCTCGCATGGCATTGTGACACAAGTAGCTGGTGCCGCTAAATTGAGCAAAGAAAAAGAGTTTTCATTAACGTAAGATTTCTCAAATAATAGACCATTTTCATATGACTGCACTATTGCCCCCTTCGCAGCTTTACGGCCTTGTCATTTATAGTCCAGACATTGTTTTATATGACCTCGGAAAAAATTGCAACAGAAAGTCTAAACTGTTTCACACCAAGAGTATATCCTGTATAACATATCAAAACTCTTAGGCAATCCGAGTGGGAGAAAGTGTCATGGCGGCCATTTTTCAAAATGACCGCCACAAACCCGATATTTCCCAATATCTCCGCTTCTAAATGACTTGGGGCTTTAATTTTAAGTGCTAAACATATATTTTAACTGACAAGGAATCAAGTGAATTAGGCAATTTTACAACTTGGAGGCCACCAAATACAGTGCGTGCTACGAGAACACTTTGGTAGCAAATACGTAATTTTGCAAGCAATGACTTGATCCTTAAAGACAGTCGACACTATTGGTAATTGTCAAAGACTAGTCTTCAAAGTTTGTGCATCTCAACATATGCATAAAATAACAAACGCGTTAAAATTTTAGATAAGATAAGATAAGATAAGATAAGATAAGAAGGTTTTATGGTAATAATTTTTTTTTTAGTATTTACCAAACGTGTCCACTGCTTTTAAGATTAATGTGAACATTCAACTGTAATACATTCAACTGTGAATGACTTTACTTCACAGAGATTGAGCGGATTTGGTTGCCTATGCAATTTGCTTGGTGTAACGTGGCCCTTACGTATTATTATAGGGGTGATTGGGATAAAGTGTTTGCTGTAGTACATGTACACGTCTTAAAGCCACTTGACACCTTTGATAACTGTCCAAGACCAGTATTATCACTTGGTATATCCTAAAATTTGCATAAAATATCAAATCTGTGAAAATTTAGGTCTTAACTGGTCATCGAAGTTGCAAGAGAATAGTGAAAGAAAAAACACCCTGTGGCACAAACTGGTGTGCTTTAAGAGGCCTAGTATAAAATAATTCAGGCCTGACGTATTTTATTATGCATCTGAAAGCACACAAGTTCAGGCCTTCAGACCTGAAGTCTTTTAATACTTGAGTGAGAAATTACCTCTTTCTAAAAAAAAAATACATTGCCCCAGTAGGGAGCAGTTCCTCGCACTGTTTATACTACCAATACCTCTTCATTGATCATTACCAAGTCAGTTTTCAGGTTTAACATTATTTTTATTAAAGGGAATGTACACGTTTGGTAATTGTCAAAGAACAGTCTTCTCACTTGGTGTATCCCATCATAACCATGAAATAACAAGCCTGTGAAAATTTGGGCTTCATTGGTCATCGAAGTTGCGAGAAAATGATGAAAGAAAAAACACCCTTTTGGACGAATTTGTGTGCTTTCAGATAATAATAAAATACTTCTATAGCTAGAGGTCTTTCATTATTTTTAGTGAGAAATAACCTCTTTCTCAAAAACTACGTTACTTCAGAGGGAGTCGTTTCCCACAACAGTTTGTACTATCAAAAGCTCTCTGTTAATGTTTGTTTTGAGTAATTACCAAACGTGTACCTTCCCTTTAATTACCAATAGTGATTCTGAAATGTAAGCAAACATATCAAACTGCAACTTACTATCTTCACAATTGTCTCCAGAGAATCCCATTTGACATTGACAAGAAACCACCAGGGTGTCGCTGACTGAGCACGTTCCACCGTTCAAACAGTAGTTAGAGCAGCGATCTGAAGATTATTAAATAAAATTAATTGGAAAACGAGGATAATTATTACATTTAAAAACAAATCTCGAGCGTGGAAGCCCATTGACTCATAAATGGGAGCTCATTGACTAAAAAAAAGGTTCCAGTCTGGAACCTCAATAATTGTAATAAAACATTTGGCATGGATTTGTTGACCAGTTTAGTGATTCCCTTGGTGTTTTTTTTTTTTTTTTTTGCTTAATCATGTTTTGGTTTTGCTTTTGAAGTTGATTTTGTTTTCAATACAATCACTGACAATGGATTACTCGGGGAGGGTTAGGAGCCCGCTGAGAACCCTTGACCCCCACCCATTATCAACAAACTGCACACACAAATATTTCAATAGGCCTACATTAAATAGCTCCCCACCTCGAATTCTAAACTTGAGGTCTCGAAATCAAATTCGTGAAAATGACTTCTTTCTCGAAAACTACGTCACTTGAGATGGAGCCGTTTCTCACAGTGTTTTATACTATCAACCTCTCCCCATTACTCATTACCAAGTGAGGTTGATTTTGATTACCAATAGTGTCCACTGCCTTTAAGCATTATTCCCCAGCTTGCCCACCGCCCAACCCTACCCTCTGCAGCCGACCTATACATTTTCATCACTTTTTGTCACATTAGTGCACACACATCATCACTTTGTTTGTGTTGTAACTTTTCTTGGCATGTACACAACCGGCTTATTGCAAAAAAAAGTGTTGTGCCACATCCTTTTGTCGACTTAATCAGTATTTTGAAAAAAAAGACACTTCTCTTGTGGATTGGTAGTAGTGAATCTTGTAGGGTATTTAGAATCTTAAGATTAAGAACCTAACTTGACAGGTAAACTGTCTCTTACCGGTGTCGCATTGGTCACCCGAGTGTGTGTTGGGGCAAGCGCATTCATATGTCTCTGTGTCGTCTGGTTGGTAGACCACAGTACATGTGCCTCCATTCGAACAATACTGCATGGGGCATTCTGGATGGGAAAGGCACAATTTAAAATTAGTTTTATCAAAACATTGCCTGATGCTGCTGGGAAGAATATTTGCTGAATAAAACTGGCAGATTGAATGTAAAAGAACGCGATAATCAGGCTCTGGTGTTTCTGATCAGCAGAGTGTGTGAGTTTGAGTACCGGTCAAGAAAAAAAATCAGAGCAAAAACAAAAAAGCAATTGAGTATAAATACGTACACAAATTAATTAAATGTTACATCTGGGATAAAGAATCTTATTATTGCTTTAAACACACACCAATGTGTTTTTACAAGCACTGGAGCCTATACAGAGAGCTTTCTTAATATTTTTCCCCGCTGTAAGATACTGAGTGTACAGTGCTTAATGTCAGTGCACACAGCTGTTTGTTTCAATTAACTTTGTGGTCCTTTGTTTTATACAAATCACAGTGTGGATGTGTTGAAGTCCACATAGTGTTTCAAAACAAAACAAAATCAATCTTTCCTGTTATTTTTTTCCGGTGCAAGCCTTGAGTATAATATGGTGCTTTGTATAATGGTTGTTGTAATTCAATCTGTGGTCCAGTAAAAAACACAGTGTGGATGTATCTAAGTCCACAAAGTGTTTCAAAACAAAAAAAGTTTCGAGCTTTCCTGTAATTTGTTGTCCGCTGCAAGTATTGAGCATACAGTGCTTTGTATATAATGGTTGTTGTAATTCAATCTGTGGTCCAGTAAAAAACACAGCGTGGATGTATCCAAGTCCACAAAGTGTTTCAAAACAATAGTATTGTACTTTACCCATTGGACTTTCACAGTTGTTTCCTGTGTACATTCGAGGGCACACGCATGTATAGCCGTCGGGATCAGTGTTATCCTCATTGCATGTACCGTTGTTCAAACAAGGACTGGAAGTGCATGGTCTATCTGTTATGGTCAAAAAAATCAAATTGGATTAATGTAATAAAATCATGTTGAACCGTTTTGTGAAGTTAACTGTAAGAGATCTTTACCTTAGTTCCTCGGGCACATACTCTGAATGGCTAGATAACGAAAACGTCAAAAGGAGACCAGCCGTCGATTTCACCAAACTCATTCTAACTTAGGATTAGTCCTAGGACTTAGGACGACTTAATTCCGTATCCTTATACGTTAGGACACAATGTGCCCATCCTAAGCTAGGACGGGTTACCCGTCCTAACTCGAGATAGAATTAATCCTAATGTTTCATGAAATCGGCTGCAGGGTGGATTTCCTATAGTTAAGACTACTCTGATCAGCATAGTGTGGGCTCGAATCCCAAGCCATGACACTTGTGTCCTTAAGCAATACACTTAACCATTGCTTCGCCCTTCGTAACGCATGTAAAAGAACCCAGTGCACTTATCGAAAAGAGAAGGGGTTCGCCCCGGTGTTCCTGGCTGTTATACTCAGCGCCTTGAGTACCTTGTTTGGTAGATATGTTCTCTTTGTGTCTGCCATATTTCCATATCAAACGAAGTCAAATTCGAAAGAAAAAGGTCAACAGCTGATTTCGGTTGTTCAACGAAATTAAGGGCAAGGTGTTTGTTACATTCTTAATATTTTACATAATTTTATTTGTCACTAATTCACCCATCAATTCAAGCCCTAATTTTCACAGGTTATTTTTTTTCTCGCGTATATGGTTGATCAACCATTTTATATACAGTGTGCAATTTGTCAGCTCAACCAATCTTGAATAATACCTTTGCCTCTTACTCCCTTTCAGCTTTTAAACACACTGGACACTATTGTTAATTGTCAAAGACTAGTCTTCTCAAATCGTATATCTCAACAAATGCATGAAATAACAAACTTGTGAAAATTTGAGCTTAATTGGTCTTCGAAGTTGTGAGATCATAATGAAAGAAAAAACACACTAGTCACACGAAGTTGTTTGCTTTCAGATGCCTGATTTCGAGACCCCAAATTCTAAATCTCAGGTCTCAAAATCAAATTCCTGGAAAATTACTTCTTTTTCGAAAACTACATAACTTCAGAGGGAGCCTTTCTCACAATGTGTTATACTACCAACAGCTCTCATTACTCATTACCAAGTAAGATTTTATGCCAATAATTATTTTGAGTAATTACCAATAGTGTCCTGTGCATTTAATGTATACTTTTGTATATAGACTTGTACTCACACAACTCGCACATTGTACCCATGTAGCCCGGAGAGCAGGAACATACATATCCCGAACCACTGGCTGCACATGTTCCACCATTCATACAAGGTCCTGACTGGCAAATACTAACAACTGTTGGACAAACAAGAAAAAAATATCAAATCAGTACACGTCATTTATTTCATCATAGAGCTGCTAAGCACGAAAATTTGCTTAGCATGAAATTTCTTCCTTGATAACAACAGGGTTACCAACCATTTTCATGTGATTTTCAGGATAAGCAAACAACAGCTGATTACTATACAAGCAATATGCAGCAAATATAAATTTTGATGGTATTCATGTTTTTATCAAGAAAGAAATTTCATGCTAAGCAAATTTGCTTAGCTCTATGAAATTGGGCCCTGGTTGTGAAGCCAAGGACTCTCAGAAAAGCGAGCGAACCACCGTACTAGCTAGGAAACCAATGGAGAGGAGGCAAAGAAGAAAGTTTCAGCTTTAGTTATGGAAGGAAAAACCTTCAAAATGCCCAATGGAAATACATTCACAGTTGACAGACAAATATGAGCAGACCTTCTTTCTATGGGAAGTGTAAATCAGAAGTACTCAAGAACTCAAGTTTCTTTAACAACAACGAACTAAAACAAAAGATTCATAAGTCAGATTCCAGAGAGTGCTGTCACACTGGATTGTACAGAAACATATACCTATATATAGAATCATTTAAAAACCGCTGCGAAACTTACAAAACACAGCATTTATTTTATATTATGACAGAAAAGGTAAGATCCCAGAGATATCTGGCGTACAAATATAATATGATCAGAAACAGAAACCTATAAAAGAAAGGAAGAAAATCACCCGAAATGACACATTTTCAAATTCAAGACGGTCATAACCAGGAGAAAAAAAAGGTCTACCAAAGAAAATTAAAACCACCATGAATGATCTAAAGTGCAATATTGAGAATGAACCTGCTAAGTTGAAATTTAACATGACACATCAACTGTTCTAAAGATATGTCTACATGTAAAATGGCACCATTTACTTTTTTAAGTAACCTATTTTTAAGCCCATTTAGATGCGAAGAATTCACTACCAGTACCACGCCAGATAACTACAGCTACAACCATGGGATTTGCCAAAACAGATGATTTATAAATTGTCAAACAAATTCTGAATTGTCCACATCCAGTAGAAAATAATTTGACAATGACAAGTAAACACTTATATTTCTTGACAGGAGGATTCGGATTAAACAAATATGGCAAAAATTACTTGATTGGATAACTAATTTGTGAAAATTTTTCTGTATCACCCATGTACAAAGATTTAAACAAAAATCCTCGGTGGTTTTTTTTTCTCGTGTTTTTTTTTCCCGGGCTACCGAGAATGTTGGTAAAGTTTATCTAGAAAATAAAATAAAAAGGTAAACTATACCAAGTTTCACATAAATAACTATGCAGCTTTAAGTTTTTGCTCTGAAAGGATGAGGTGACTTAAAGAGGATGATTTCGAGCAGTGAAGGAAAAACTGTCCACTCAGGCAACACTACAAGAAAGACCTGAACTTAAGTTGATTCTAAAAACAACCATTTCTTAAAAAGAACACTGGAGTTTTCAGAGCCAACACATTCACACCTCCTCAGTGATGATGCAAGGAACATTCTAAGAAAGAGAGTTTTTGACATCTTACTCATTTCACATAGGTCTCCAGAAAAACCTTGTGGGCAATAACAAATGAAGGAATCCGATTGGTTGAGTCCACATGTTGCTCCGTTGTCGCATGGTGATGACGCACACGGGTCAGGGGTCGCTTTGCAATTAAAAAAACATAGTAAGGAATTGTGTTTAGGAACACATTCCATTTTACAACAACATTTTGAGAGATTCTTCGTTAATACGGCCAAAGCAAGATTTAAATTTTAACTCAACCATAGTTATTTTTTACTCAATAAACAATAATTGTATAGAACTTCAACTTCTTATTGTCGTAGTCTTGGATATTGTGTTAGTTTTGGGTCAAGCCAATCAATGTAAACTTAACTTTCGAAACGCGAACATTCTGCCTTCTTTCTGGACCATTGAGGTCCGGCAGCTTTACTGCTTTGTAACTAACATCAACAATATTGACCTTACTTTTTTATTCATCAAGAAAACCAGAAAAATAGTAACGTATTGAGTTAAAGTGACATTGAATAGTGATGGCTAATAGGCTTAAAATTATATTTTTTGGCATTAAAAAAAAAACGTTGTAATAATAAGAAAGCATCGAGTTTGGCCTGTTTGGTATGATTTGTGTTTGTGCCAATTGAATATTAAAATATTAAAACAATAAAAATGTTGTTACTCAATAACTTTGTAATGTATGAATCGTTCGTTTGTTTAGAAACGGGTGTTCTTTTACAAGAAGGTAGACTCGATACTCTTTTAGTCTTCATGGCCGGTGTCTATAAATCAGTTTTGGTCTCGGTCTTTGAATTCCAAGTCTCAACTACAAAACTAAAACCATAATCTCCTACGTCTATCATTTTGTTTACTGTCTTACACATTTCACAAGTCTCTCCACTGAATCCCATCGGACAAATACATGAGACGTTTGTCCCGGATACCTCGCACGTTGCTCCATTCTTACATGGGGATGGACTGCAAAGATCGACCGCTGTAAAGTTGACGAGGCAGAGTAAGAAACTTAAACATAATTGACTTTGTACAAACTGTGTATACTATGGACATCACACAGTTAAAAATAAGACAACTAAACATTGGTTAGATATTACAGTATGCATTTAGCTCCAAGAACTTCTAATGATAGTATTTTGTGCCACGATTATGTAAGAACGGGTACATTATTAATCACAAATTACATAAAAACAAGTATAACTCAGAAATAGTTCAAGTAAGTAAACATTTCTACGAAGAAATTCTGTCTCCTGAAATTAAAATAAATCAAATATCATGCAAACAAAATAATAAGATCGGATGAAAAAATCGAGATAAATTACCAAAAAACAATTTACTGTGTGGTGAGGATACGTAGGGAACACTTTAAAAACACTTTCAATTTTGAAGAAATTTGTGTGGAACAGTGTCAAGTAGACTTAGAAGTATTTACAGGTGGCAAAAATTTCAATATAAAATTCCACGGGTGTACACTAACATATCTGATTTCAGTTCAAACTCTAAACTCTGACCTTTCCATCCTGATGATAAAAGAAAAAAATGAAGGAACAAATTGACAAGAGGAAATAATATGAAACTTACAAGTCTGGCAGTTGTCTCCAGTAAACCCTTGAAGACATCTACAGGTGTATGAGTCCTGTGCCATATTGGGTTCGCAGGTTCCGCCGTTCATACATGGGTCAGAGTCACACCTACTGCCCGCTGCGAATGGCGACAGACAAGGGGGAAATATACAACCACGTTAATCCCATTATAAGATTGACAAAAGACACTTTTTCACATTATAGGGCCAAATGACATAAAGTGTTTGTACAGACCTAACAACCAATTTCAGGAATCTTCAAAAGGACAAATTGTTCACAATTTAATTTTGACTTCATTTTCTCTGGGATTTAGATACTGTTAGAATATCTGCCTGTAATAGAACTGCATGTGGGAATACACTGGCAATATGTTGCCTCCGTTTTTTCGGACTCTTGTAACAAGGCCAAAAGACTATGTGAAGGATTAGAAGGGCAAAATGGTTAGGTTTGGAGGAATTTCCCGCTCCTTTGTGGTTGTTGGCTGCCTTGGCATAATAAATTGCAGAGGCTATAGTTATGGATTTTGAAGGCAATTGATACCTCCGCTGCATTCAAAATGAACACTTCGGTTCCACACAACCTTACGGCATCCCCAAACCATTTTTCAAATTAAATTGCTAGTACTCAAGTTATACTATACTACCATTAATTTCTGATATTTTACTTATGATTTTACGATTCATAAATCAGCTAAACTAAGAATAGACAGTTAACTAAGTTCACCTACAATTTAAAGAATTGCTCTTTGGCTATTCTAGTTTTAACACTACTGTTGCAGATGCTAATAAAACTAGTTTGTATTGGACGGTCATGGGCGAAAGTACACTCTTTGGTTAAGGGGTGGGGGGGGGGAAAGGAACTTAATTGTCACGTGTCTATCAAAAGCATAATGTATCATCTTTTTATTGCGGCTACCAAATCTTGTTAACTCTTACTCTTACTGTTTTTCCCAAAAAGAAAGGGCAGTTGACCCCCCCCCCCCCAATTAGTAACCAGTTGCCCCCTCCCCCCGAGTTAGTCGTACGCCTAAAAATAAGGTGATGCAAATCTATCTATTTTCTCTACAAGATGTTCTACTTATTAGTGAGAGTTAAACTAAGCCATCTGATCTGAATAACTAAGACATGGTTACATGTTATCAAAGGAAAACAAGCATTTCCATTTTGCTATGCCCCAGGAACGCCGTGAATTCTACTATGCTAAACGAACTCTTATCTCACAGTGTCATCTTAAAGAAGCTTGAATCAATTTCTCCCGATTTTAATCTTTTACAAATGTTATTTTTTAACCAAAGAAGTCGACTTAACCGTGCCAAATCTTCGACGACTTAATGAAACTGAAATGATAAATAAAAAATTCTTAGTTTCAAAGTCGTCTTGATGAAAACATAAGTGTGACAATTCAGCGAATTCCATCACATTAAGTATTGGCGACTGGTGAGACAAATCAAGACAAATCGACAAGTAGTAGGATTGAACCTATAAAAATACGTTTTAGTTTAGTAGATCCAAGTTATCTCTTCCCTTGATACGGTGTATTGGCTTTCATGAGCATTACCCCTACCTCGTTCCAACAGACTGTTATATTTAAGACATCTTGTAGCAATTACAGTTTCAATTCTAGTAGGATGCACTCTTCCCAAAACTCATTGCGGCATTTCCTCAAGGTTAGATGTTTTTTAGTGCAAAAAATAGTTAATAGTCTGACGTTTCGACCCTAGCAGAGTCTTTCTCGAAGGCTAAATGACAACACAACAAACATGAACAGGTAACTAAGTGAAACATAAGCAGTGAAGTGGAAATACATGAATGTGGTTAGAAAGCATACAGAAAAAAGCAGGGGTAAACAATGAATTGTTTTTTAGTGATGAGTAGAAAGTTGATGAGTGAGAAGAACAACTAGGTAGCAGTAACAAATATACACTACAGAGAAGGCCAATAGCCGGTCTACTTACTATCCACGACAATAACATTTTAACCGACAGGAGATGTCAAACATGAAGTACCTCAGCTCTAAACTGTCAAGCAAGCCAGAAAGAGGGCGCTGTGGTGGCATAACCGCATGTAACTTACCAGCGATTGTTTCACAATTGTTGCCTATGTGATTATCGTTACATTGACAGAAGTAGCCGATACCCCTATGCTCCCTGAAACATGCTCCACCGTTTTGACATGGATTTGGCTCACATTGATGTGTCTCATTAGCTAATTATGAATGAAATGTGCCAAGAGCATTGCCAGGATTCATTAAAGTTTCACGAAGTGGTGAGGTGATTAAAACATTAAACAGCCAATAAAGGATGATCTGAATATTTCAACCATAACCTTTTTATGGCCATAAAGACATCGTAGATACCGGTTAATAACCATTTTTACTCTCAAAATTTGCATTTAGTAATTAATAATTCGAGTCAAAAAATGCACCCGGCCGCACGGCTTTTTCAGCCGAGAGTCAAAAACGGCTTATCTATTACAATAACCCCTTGACGCCAGTGACGATTTCCCCCTAATTAGGTTTGAACACAGTTCTCCAGTTTGGCAACTGAGGGCGCTATTTTCCACATCAAATAGCCGTCACTGACGTCACGATTCCTTTGTCGCGCGGGTTTGTTTGACCCCGCGTTTTTCAGAAATTTGTCTTGGAGCGTTCTGGAGAAAAAAAAACCCATTTTTACCATGTTTTAACGTGATGTAAGAGACTCGTTATATATTTTTTATGTTTCCTCTTGACTTCAGCTATTAGAAAACTGTAATATCTTATATATTTGAGATCATCCTTTAATGGCTGTTTAATGTTTTCACAATTTTAAAAGATGCCACTATCTATGGAAGGTATTCACTGTCATACTTTTCATTGTCGTATTTCTGCCATGTTTATAGTGTTGAACCATCTTGGTAGATAGCTACAGCTGCATTGTAATTCAGCCAAAATTGGGTTGAACTTATGGATTTGTTTTGCTTCCACTAAATGACAAATAATAACCTTGTGCATGTGTTACTGCTTATGACACAATTTGTTTTTGTATATAACACGTTATTTTGTTTCACAATATCTAACCTACAGAGCCCCAATGAATAAATACGTTGAAAACAAATTAACATGTTCTTTATATTGTGCCGTCGTCAGCAATTCGTGCTCACTTTTATCGAGTGTATTAGTGGTTTTGAGTGCGTGGTACCAACTAATTCATGCAACTGAAATCATTTCTGCTCAACACGCAAAATATTGGAGTGTTAAAAAGATTAGAGGCAGAAGATAACTTTCAATTCAAATGCTCAAAATATTTCATTGCAGACAACTATTTAATTTTGAGTTCGCCATCCAATATAGTACCTCTAAAGTGTACAGCAAGCCAGAAAAGGGGAACTTTGTTACCCGCATGTAACTTACCAGCGATTTCACAATTTACGCCAGTGTTGTTACCAGAGCATTGGCAGAAGTAGCCGCCGCCCATTTGTTCTCTGAAACAGTTTCCACCGTTTTGACATGGGCTTGGCTCACATGGATTTGTCTGATTAACTGAATGAAAACATGCAAAGCATTGCCAACAAATCAATGAAATCTTTACGAAGTGACAAAGTTTTTATTTCTACCTCATGGAATCAAGATCCCAAATTATTTATTGCATTCAAATGTTTTCATTGAATTTTCTTAATCATGTACCGAATGGACTTGCCGCACAAAGAACAATTGAAAAAAGAAAAAAAAATCGTTTTCGGGAAGTGCCTTTTTTACTCAAACTAATAATGAGCTTCGGTCAGCATTATTGCAATGGAAATTTCTTCACTATGGTCAAATATATCACTTCGTAAAATCATAGGATCACAAAGAACAACCCAACATGAACAAATTAATGGATGAAAACACAGTCTGAAATGACAGATTGAAACACTACAAAATGATATGAAAGGGCGTGGAAGCCATTGGAGTGCAGTGCCGCTAGAAAAAATAACAGCATTGAGCTGGTGTGCTTTAAGTCTTTCGTATATAAAGATTATTTTAACTGTACAAAGAATGATTCAGAAGTTGTTTGAAAGCAAACAAGACAAGACAAAGTCGGATGGAGACAATAAAATGATGAACAGGAATCAGTTAGAGATATGAAACGAAACAAGGAGGACATGATCAGATGGCTTAACGTAATTTCTCTCGTTAAAAATACAGCATGGAACCGCATACCACAGTGGGTAATTGAGAAGCATCTTTCAAATTTGTTGTAAGTATATCTTTGGTCATTTCTTTTTTGTTTTTCAATTTTCAGATCACCCCAGTTGTTAGAAATACTCCTTACGCTCATAATAATAAATGCTCAAGATGCGCACCAAAAACAAAACAATAATAGAACAACTCCAATATGATGTGTTTGAAATACATGGTATGTATCAAAGAGTAGTGCTGAGTGGATGTGAAAGTTGGAGGGGGCGGTGGCGTAACTAAAAGGGAGCAGACTGGCATGAGCATGCCCACTCGAAACCTTTGCCCATTTTCGTTTGTCCACGGCCCATAGGGGTAAAACAAAGTGCACAAATTAATGTTTAAATAAATTATAAAAGGCCCTCACAATTAAAAAATAAATATATAAATAAACGTGTTCATTGTTATTTTAATTACCCTCTTGTATCCTTAATGTGTTTAATGTGTTGATCTAACGGTATAATTGTTAATGTTCCATTGAAGATGTTTGTACTTTGTTTTCACTGGTGATAAATAACCGGAGTCTTAGAGCTCCACTAAAAAATAATAATAATATAGGTTTTCTCGGTCAAATTCGGCAAATGAGCAGTCAATTTCATTTTCATGCGTTGGAATAAAAGCTGTTTTGCCTCTCCATTGTTAATGCTTTTCAAATTCAGAATTCGGCCATTCAATTTCGTTTTGGGGCGAATCAAATTTCTTTAGCACTCTGTTCAATTTAGCGTATGGGAGCGTCATTTTTGTGTGTGTCACACACGCCTCAAGAAACGTCTGCGAATGTGAATGCTGCTTTGATGAACTGTTAAATTGAATGATTATTTTGTAAAATCGAATGACGCAACATTACATTTGACTAATCATAAAACGAAATCGAATGACCCTTTTCAGTAGCATTCGATTTCGCGCGAAATAAAATAGATTGGTGGTTAAATTGGCTGCTCATTTGCCGAAATTGACCGAGAAAACCTATAATACTAATAATAATAATAATAATAATACATACACAAATATTTATTGATACTACAATTAAATAAATGAACACAAACAAATAAAAACAAATATTTATTATTTGACCGCCCAATACAAATGTCTGTTTAACACCAAGGGGGAGGGGCACTTGGGACATTTGAGGGAAGCATGCAAAATTTTACCTGGAATGAGCAATGATCCCAAGACAAGTGGCCAATTGCAATTAAGAACTAACAAGATCAGAATGTTTAAGATTACACATTGGAAATGAAAAATGTTTGTAAAGATATCGATGAAAAGAGCCAAGAGAAACTATACCGTAAGGGGGAATTCAGCTGAAGTTTTGGAAAGAGTACATTATGGCATTCAAAACAAGTTTGTATGATAGAATCTTTCGAGACATGATCACCAACAAACTACATCAATATTTGAGGAGAGGAAGTTGTCCCTGATGGATGTATGTTGTCTTCAACAGAGGTCTGTCAACTACAACTAGTAGATCATCAGTAGTGAAGCGACAACGTAGGCGTTACCCGGGTGTTGTCTATATATATTCCCTCAACTTTATACTTTCCCTTAATAATATTGTGGTGGGCAATCCACAATGTCACAACAAGTGCTGTTCCTACCTAAAAAATAAACCTTCCCCATGT
Organism: Asterias rubens; assembly: GCF_902459465.1. Taxonomy (NCBI): domain Eukaryota; kingdom Metazoa; phylum Echinodermata; class Asteroidea; order Forcipulatida; family Asteriidae; genus Asterias; species Asterias rubens. The sequence goes on along the minus strand of NC_047066.1, from coordinate 11,017,000 downwards.
GTTGTCTATGATAGTTTTTCTTAAAATTTCCTTTAATAAAAACATTGTGGGGTGCACCCAAACGCTCCAAAAGTACCAAAAACTCACCACACAATGTCCGTCCTGAGAGCACACCTTCCATCACAAGTCAGTCTTGTGTAATATTAGCGAGGTTTAGCTGCACGTTACGTGAGCAAAAACGTGAACATCCACTTCAAAGAGTTGTGTTGTTTCTAGGTAACGTCACCTCTAGGGGCTTTTTTATTTGTATGCTCACGTATGAGGTGAAAATGGTAACTTCACGTATTCTAAAAACGTGACATTTTAACAACACAATAACTGACGTTCACGATTACGTTGCTCGCGTAACATGCAGCTAAACACTAAAGAGTGTCAATACTGCAAGTTCTCATTATCTCTCAATTATCATAAAAGTGCATGCATAGTTATTATTAAGCCAACCCTTAAAAACCCATAAGGAACCTTACCTGGAATAGAGCAGTCTTGACCAATATAGGCGGCGGTGCAGATGCAGGTATATAATGGTGATTCATTGACACATGTTGCTCCATTTTTACAGGGTGCGCTCACACAGACGTCTGAAAGTTCAGAAAGTAATACAGATGACTACATTTATTACTTTATTAGCCAATAGCAGTGTGAGGAGCCAACCTTTACAGCGAGTTAATAACCGGGTTCTTGGCTGGCCGCTGTTAATGGACCGAGCAAAACAAAAATGTATATGCACCAAGAAAACTTGAGTTGTAGATTCAAATAAGCTACTGAAACAGTATTGTCATTTCAAGAGAAAAAGACAATTTTTTGGGTGTAAAAAAAAACCTCGGATCAAAATCCGAAAGTTCTCATCGCTGCATGGTTTAAGCAATAAAATAAATGACCCTGTGACTTGGATAAACATGCACAAATAAAAATAAATAATAATAATAATTTTTTTTTTTTAAAGCGTTTTACATGCACACAAATCTCAAGATGATGTACACAAATTGTTTACATAATTATTATAAACATTATGCTTAAAAGAAATAAGCACAATACAGCAAGATTACATTGTTTAATAAGATAAACAAAAATACAAACACTGAGATAAAACAATAATGGAAAAAACAACAACACAACAATGAGATACATAAACACAAAGTGAACATAAATTATTTCTTTGGAATTGCCCAAGAGTCTTTACTATAGGTTTTCTCCGTCAAATTCGGCAAACGAGCAGTCAAATTCATTTTCACGCGCTCGAATTAAAGCTGTTTTGCCTCTCCAGTTGTTACTGCGTTTCAAAATCAGAATTCGGCCATTCAATTTCGTTTTGAGTCGAGTCAAATTCCTTAGCCCTCTGTTCAGTTTATCGTATCGTCATTCTTTTTCGATACGAACACTCCTCAAGAAGCGACTGCGAATTTGAATGCTACTTTGATGGATTGTTGAATTGAATGATCATTTTGTTAAATCGAAAGACGCAACATTACAATTTGACTAATCATAAAACGAAATCGAATGACCCTTTTCTGTAGCATTCGATTTCGCGCGAAATAGAGTAGCTTGGTCGTTAAATTGGTTGCTCACTTGCCGAAATTGACCGAGAAAACCTATCTGTTATAAATAATGAGTAAGTTTTTAACCTGAAGGAATTTCACAGTTCAACCCGGAGAATCCATTTGCGCAGACACACCGATATTGGAAGTCAGAAAGCTGGTAGCAAGTGCCTCCATTCTCGCATGGCTGCACAGAACAAAGATCTAGAGGGGAAAAAACATACATTATTCTACAATCAATTCAGCCAATTGTGGTTGTTGGTGTCTTAGCATGCTTCTTGACTTTGACATTACTAATTCTCAGAAAAATATTCAACGCGAGGAGCATTGAGATTGTGAGTGATCAGATGAATTGCATGGTTTGGGAACTATTTCACACAGTTTATGCACGCTAGATATCTTGACTTATAATAATAATATCGAAGTTTTATATAGCGCACGTATCTACCAAACAATGTACTCAAGGCGATGAGTATACACAAACTTTAATAAAGATAGACTATTGCATTGATGAATTATGAGACCTAATTATTTAGCACCTAATAAGGTTTTTTTGTGCTACGGCGCAGACAGCAGCCACAGCCAAGAACACCAATTATTTAGCATCTAATAAGGGTTTAGAATGTGCTACGGCGCATACAGCAGCCGCAGCCAGGAACACCGGGGCTAACCCCTTCTCTTTTCGATAAGTGCCTGGTTTATTTTACATAGGTCCCATCCGAAGTGTCTTGCTTAAGGACACAAGTGTCAAGGCTGGGGATTCGAACCCACACTCTGCTGATCAGAAACACCAGAGTTTTAATTCGGTGCTCTTAACCGCTCGGCCAGTTTCGTTTAGTTTAAGGACGGTGGCACGAATTTCACACGCTTGCATATATTATTATTGACACCAATGTGATCCTTTTTTTAGGCAACCAGGATAGACACAATTCTTTAATACGTTCAAATAAATCGTAAACATAAGTTGTGTGCGCACATGGTAGTTATTTATGCATGTCCATGCTTGTTATTGTGTACGTACATTTTCATGTCATACAAAGTTAGTTGTTAGTGTGTACATCCACCAGTTATTTTGTACGTACATTATAGTGGCGAGCACGCACATGCATTGCTTTCGTGTACGTTAAGGTGTAACATGTACGTACATGTTAGTTATCGTACACCTATTGTCAGTTATCGTCTGCGTACAGTAGTGATCATGTAAATGATAGATACCATGTAGACCTATGTATAATAATAAGATGGTGATCAACAATGATTGTTATACCTCTATAGAAATTGTGAAGTTTGATTGGTCGAGAACCAATCACGTGCCGTGCAACAAATACGCATGTATCCTGGCTAAAGATGCGCGCTAAGCGTAATGCAGAGCACGCCGGGTAACATGAAAAGTCATGTACACCGGTGTACATCACCTTGATCGTTCCCACCGTTGGTCGATTTCCACTGTCAGGAATTGTTTCTTGTTCGTCTGCTAATTAAACAATGAATACTCCGTCGTAAATGTGTAACATTACAACAGAACTTATTTTAATGTTACCAAGGTATAACAAAACAATTATTGTTGCACGCTGTGATCGGGGTCCATGGGTTTTGTACACCCTCGGGGAGAAATGGCACCCTCGGCTTCGCCTCGGGTTCCATTTCCCCCCCTCGGGTGTACAAAACGCCATGGACCCCATCACAGCGTGCAACAATTGTATATTGATTCTCACCTGGGACAATTTCACAATAGGTTCCTGTGTATCCATTGAAGCACTCACAGAAGATAGAGTTCCCGGGTAATGTGATACAATTTGCATTGTTTTTACATGGAGAAGAGTCACAGGAATCTAAAATTAAAAATATAATTGTGTAAAATTTCCATGCATAATCATCAGAAGGTAATTCCATTTTATGGGTAATTTGTCGTAGCGACTGATTTCTTTGAACCAGCGGGTAAAATTACATCGAGTTTTCTGATAATGGTAGTATACTGTGTTCCGTTATAAGACAAATGGTATGTACTCATACTAATTGTTAGCACAAAAAAACTTACTTGGTTATGAACAATCGAGAGCTGTTGATAGTATAAAACATTGTGAGAAACGGCTCCCTCTAAAATTACATAGTTTTTGAGGAAGAGGTAATTTCTCACTTTTAAATATCGAAATACCTGCCGCCCTTTTGGGGGAATTGAAAGCACAGACAATATTTTGTGCAACATGGGTGTTATTTCTTTCAATATTCTCTTGCAATTTCGATGACCAATTGAGCCTAACTTTCACAGTCTAAGATTGTTTATTCTATGCATATGTTTGGATACACCAAGTCAAGTAAAAACACTGGTCTTTGACAGTTACCAAAGGTGCCCAGTGCCTATAAAGGGAAGGTACACTATTGGTAATTGTCAAAGACCAGTGTTCTCACTTGATGTATCTCAACATAATAATGCATAAAATAACAAACCTGTAAAAAATTTAGCTCAATTGGTCAACAGCCACTATCAACAGCTCACCAAGGCAGTTTTTAAGTTAGTATTTGTTTTGAGTAACTACCAAACGTGTACCTTCCCGTTAAGAGCTATCATTGGCCAAGAGTTTCCATTGTTCAACATCAAAGATGGCGGCTTTAAGAAAATATATAAACACATGTTGTACCTGGTGGTATCTCACACCTTGTGCCAGTGTTATCATTATTACAAAGACATTCGTATGAGAATGATGTCGAGGATTTCAAGCACACGCCAGATACACAAGGGCTAGACAGACAAGGATCTACAGAAAAGTAAGAAACAAAAAAACACTCGACTAATACTACTTTGTTGCTCTAAGAAGCACATGCTTATACATTTTTACGAATTCTAATGCAAAATAATGTAAACTTAAATATCCAAAGGAAGCACATGCGCGCATTTACATTTCTACAGTCAGCTTTACAGTCTAGAGAAACAAATGCACTTCAGAAAGAAAGCCTTTTGCAGAAGATACTGACTATGCAAATAAAATAAATTGATATTGTCCAGATTTTCTATTTAAGAAAAATATATATATATTAATATTCTTTAAAAACTATAGTTGTATGCAAGTCTTTGCCAAGTCTCAAATGGAGGAAATTTTAGATCGTTATCCCGAAATGTTGCAAACCTTTTTTGTTTCTAGTTGCCAGACACGATTATTCAATTTTGGACTGTCTCACAAGAAAACTATTATATCCGACCCCCCCCCCCCCCCGAAATAAAAATAATAATAAAAACATTTTAAATTAGATAAACATTGTAACTGTTGATATATATATATTAAAGACACTGGACATTATTGGTAGTTGTCTAACACCAGTCTTCTCACTTGGTGTATCTCAACATATGTATAAAATAACAAACCTGTGAAAATTTGAGCTCAATTTGTCGTCAAAGTTGCGAGATAATAATGAAGGAAAAAACACACTTGTCAAACGAAGTTGTGTGGTTTCAATACACACTACTAACAGCTCCCCAGTACTCGCTACCACGTAAGGTTTTTATGCCAACAATTATTTTGAGAAATAACCAATAGTGTCAACAGCCTTACATAGTGTTTTTTTTTTTTACAAAACTGTTAATTTACAAAACCCCAAAACTTTACAGAACAAACACTTCCACATAATATACCTAATAGGGTGCCACATCTGTCACCTATGTAACCATCATTGCACAAACACACAAATGAATAAGTTGACGACGATCTCAAGCATCTTCCATTTACACAAGGGCTATAAAGACAAGGATCTACAGAAAAGAGAAAAGACAAACTGCTGGCAGATCTACTGGACTAATTTTAACTACTTTCTCTTCACTCAGCCCTAGCGCAATAACTACATAATTTCATTCAAGGTAGGCAAGCTGTAAAAAGCTTTTGTATTGTTTTATTTATGATCTTTCTTTTGGCAGGGGGTCCGGCTATTGATGTATCAAACCGTTGTTTGTGCACTTCAGGGAGGGATAGGGTCAAGAGTTCTGAGCAGTGGTTCTGAGAGGAGGGGCTCCACAAAACCCTGACCTCCCCGCCGGCAGCTGTAACACGATTGAGCCTCCGGGGTGGTTAAGTACAAAGTTTAGGGTTGATCTAAATCCATGCAGCAAGTAACCTAAGAAGTGATGAAAGCTGAAAGGTGGTTTTTATTTTTATTTTTTACTTTTTTTTTAAGAATTGCCTGTTCAAAAGGTTTAATATTATTACAAGAAATAGATTAAGACAAAAACCCACACCTCTTCAGCTGCTGTTCGTATAGTGCAAAACAAATAAGCATTTGACCTGAACTTCAGAGATGATTTCGCTCTAATGTTCTCTCTCCAAGATGGCACTTACCTGCAGGTTGTATTTGACATGTGGTCCCTGAATACCCAGCAAGGCAGAGACATGTATAGGATGTAGGACTGGAGGTCACACAGGTACCTCCGTTCAAACAGGGATTGGAACTACAAGCTTCAGCTGTATCAGAGAGTTTGAAAAAGTATTTGCACAGAAATGTTCATATTAAGTCAAAATGTTAGAATTACCATTACTTTAATAAAAGATCATAAACTTTTTTTGTCAAAGTGAAAAAGATTGTTTAAAGAAAGAAATTCTCAAGAAAGGTGCAATCAAAGTCGCCTGTAAAAGTTTTATCGGAGTACAAAGCCTACTTATTGGGAAAAAAAAGCAATATTTTCATCAAGATTGTTTGAATCAATCCATTTTTGGCTAGTTGACAGCGAATATCAACCCCATCTTTGGCTGTGATGAGGGTAGTATTCAAACGAACACCAACGATTTTTGGAGATTCCAATCTGTTTATATACTTTTGATTGATTCTGACCATAGGGGGCAATTCAGACAAATCCAACCGTTTCGTACGATGCTTACTATTATTCCCATTTATAAATGTTTATCTAAAATCCTATCTTGTAATAAAGTTGCATATTTTTGTTGAAACGGGCATAGTTTTTTTTTTTTTTTTTTTTTTGGGGGGGGGGGGGGTACGCAATTTATTGTTAAGATCAATACCAGGGCGTGACCTTAATGTTAATGGATTTACTCTTTTTTAATGAAACAATGATGAAGAAACAAATTATATAAAAAAGAAAAAATAGGAAGGAAAAAACCCAGTAGGACTTCACTGATCTTCTTTCTCTTTTGGACAATCACTGATAGTTTGAAACGAGACCATATCTTGTTGAATTTTTTAAATATCTTTCAGTTACTGTTATGAAAACAACCAAACGTGTACCTTCCCGTTAAGAGCTATCATTGGCCAAGAGTTTCCATTGTTCAACATCAAAGATGGCGGCTTTAAGAAAATATATAAACACATGTTGTACCTGGTGGTATCTCACACCTTGTGCCAGTGTAATCATTATTACAAAGACATTCGTATGAGAATGATGTCGAGGATTTCAAGCACACGCCAGATACACAAGGGCTAGACAGACAAGGATCTACGGAAAAGTAAGAAACAAAAAAACACTCGACTAATACTACTTTGTTGCTCTAAGAAGCACATGCTTATACATTTTTACGAATTCTAATGCAAAATAATGTAAACTTAAATATCCAAAGGAGGCACATGCGCGCATTTACATTTCTACAGTCTGCTTTACAGTCTAGAGAAACAAATGCACGTCAGAAAGAAAGCCTTTTGCAGAAGATACTGACTATGCAAATAAAAAAAATTGATATTGTCAAGATTTTCTATTAAAAAAAATATATATATATTAATATTCTTTAAAAACTATATTTGTATGCAAGTCTTTGCCAAGTCTCAAATGGAGGAAATTTTAGATCGTTATCCCGAAATGTTGCAAACCTTTTTTGTTTCCAGTTGCCAGACACGATTTTTCAATTTTGAACTGTCTCACAAGAAAACTATTATAACCGACCCCCCCCCCCCGAAATAAAAATAATAATAAAAACATTTTAAATTAGATAAACATTGTAACTGTTGGTTTAAAAAAAAACAAATAGACACCTTGCATAGCGCGAAACGCTACTACACTGACACGCCCGTTTTCACGCACAACGATCAATTCGTCCAATCATTTGCCTCTTTTGACCCCAGTGAAGGTGCTTTTTGACCCCAGTGTCGGTGCTTTTGGACCCGAGTGTGGGTGCTTTTTGAGCGTGTGACGTCACATCCAAGAGCTCTATACGTTACAGAACGAACCCATTCAAGTATACCTCTAAGAACGTCACATCTTTCACCCTGGAACCCGTCATCACAAGAGCAAAAAAATGAATAAGTTGACGACGATCTCAAGCATCTTCCATTTACACAAGGGCTAGAAAGACAAGGATCTACAGAAAAGAGAAAAGAGAAACTTCTAGCACATCTACAAGTAAGACTAATGTTATCTCACCTGTGCTGCTCTTTTTAAAAAACTAAATTGCTGCTATTCTAAGCGTAGGAGTTTTCCATACTCCGCAGAGGCATAATAACTAGGCAATTTTATTTCTTTTAAAACAGAAGGGGCTCCCCACCCCCGCCCTCCTTCCCTGCTGTTGAAACAACATATTTTCAGTATGGTTAAAGTGCACACTGGGGAGGGGGTGATCTACAGATCAGCAAGGCAAAGTCGGGAGTAATTGTTATTTTTAACTATAAATAGCTCCTTTTAAAGAAAAAAATCCTTTTCTGCAAAAAAAAGAAAAAGACAAAATAAGACTAAGAGAAAGAAGAAAACACATTTTTTTTTCTTTGGGGGGGGGGGGGGCTATTTTCAGATTGATTAAATTAAATCCCCAAAAACCTTTTTGATTTACAGTTTTAAATTCCAAGTTTGATATATATTAAAGACACTGGACATTATTGGTAGTTGTCTAACACCAGTCTTCTCACTTGGTGTATCTCAACATATGTGTAAAATAACAAACCTGTGAAAATTTGAGCTCAATTTGTCGTCAAAGTTGCGAGATAATAATGAAGGAAAAAACACACTTGTCAAACGAAGTTGTGTGGTTTCAATACACACTACTAACAGCTCCCCAGTACTCGCTACCAAGTAAGGTTTTTATGCCAACAATTATTTTGAGAAATAACCAATAGTGTCAACTGCCTTTAAAACATAGTGGTTTTTTTTTACAAAACTGTTAATTTACAAAACCCCAAAACTTTACAGAACAAACACTTCCACATAATATACCTAATAGGGTGCCACATCTGTCACCTATGTAACCATCATTGCACAAACACACAAATGAATAAGTTGACGACGATCTCAAGCATCTTCCATTTACACAAGGGCTAGAAAGACAAGGATCTACAGAAAAGAGAAAAGATAAACTGCTAGCAGATCTACTGGACTAATTTTAACTAGTTTCTCTTTACTCAGCCCTAACGCAATAACTACATAATTTCATTCAAGGTAGGCAAGCTGTAAAAAGCTTTTGTATTGTTTTATTTATGATCTTTCTTTTGGCAGGGGGTCCGGCTATTGATGTATCAAACCGTTGTTTGTGCACTTCAGGGAGGGATAGGGTCAAGAGTTCTGAGCAATGGTTCTGAGAGGAGGGGCTCCACAAAACCATGACCTCCTCCCCGCCGGCAGCTGTAACACGATTGAGCCTCCGGGGTGGTTAAGTACAAAGTTTAGGGTTGATCTAAATCCATGCAGCAAGTAACCTAAGAAGTGATGAAAGCTGAAAGGTGGTTTTTATTTTTATTTTTTACTTTTTTTTTAAGAATTGCCTGTTCAAAAGGTTTAATATTATTACAAGAAATAGAATAAGACAAAAACCTATACCTCTTCAGCTGCTGTTCGTATAGTGCAAAACAAATAAGCATTTGACCTGAACTTCAGAGATGATTTCGCTCTCCTGTTCTCTCTCAAAGATGGCACTTACCTGCAGATTGTATTTGACATGTGGTCCCTGAATACCCAGGAAGGCAGAGACATGTATAGGAGGTAGGACTGGAGGTCACACAGGTACCTCCGTTCAAACAGGGATTGGAACTACAAGCTCCAGCTGTATCAGAGAGTTTGAAAAAGTATTTGCACAGAAATGTTCATATTAAGTCAAAATGTTAGAATTACCATTACTTTAATAAAGGATCATAAACTGTTTTTGTCAAAGTGAAAAAGATGGTTTAAAGAAAGAAATTCTCAAGAAAGATACAATCAAAGTCGCCTGTAAAAGTTTTATCGGAGTACAAAGCCTACTTATTGAGAAAAAAAGCAATATTTTCATCAAGATTGTTTGAATCCATCCATTTTTGGCTAGTTGACAGCGAATATCAACCCCATCTCTGGCTGTAATGAGGGTAGTATTCAAACGAACACCAACGATTTTTGGAGATTCCAATCTGTTTATATACTTTTGATTGATTCTGACCATAGGTGGCAATTCAGACAAATCCAACCGTTTCGTACGATGCTTACTATTATTCCCATTTATAAATGTTTATCTAAAATCCTATCTTGTAATAAAGTTGCATATTTGTGTTGAAACGGGCATAGGCTTTTTTTTTTGGGGGGGGGGGGTACGCAATTTATTGTTAAGATCAATACCAGGGCGTGACCTTAATGTTAATGGATTTACTCTTTTTTATGAAACAATGATGAAGAAACAAATTATATAAAAAAGAAAAATAGGAAGAAAAAAAACCAGTAGGACTTCACTGATCTTCTTTCTCGTTTGGACAATCACTGATAGTATGAAATGAGACCATATCTTGTTGAATGTTGTAAATATCTTTCAGTTACTGCTATGAAAACAAAGCGCAGAAGAATTTTTATTTTTTTACTTTAATATCAATGATAACACAAGAAAGTAACTGCAGTTTGTAAAATTGTAAAAGACCATTGTTCTCACTTGATGTATCTCAACATATGCATAAAATAACAAAGCTGTGAAAATTTTAGCTCAATTGGTCATCGGAGTTGGGAGAAAATGGAGAAAAAAAAACACCCTTGTTGGACGAATTTGTTTGCTTTCAGACAGGAATAAAATACTTCTGACTAGAAGTCTTCTATTATTTTATTGAGAAATTACCTCTTTCTCAAAATCTATGCTATTTTAGAGGGAGCCGTTTCTCACAATGTTTTTTACTATCAGAAGCTCTACAATGCTCGTTACCAAGTCAGTTCTTAAGTTAATCTAATTTGTTTTGAGTAAGTGACCAAACGTGTAACTTCCCTTTAAGATGATGCCATGCTTTTTGCTGGTAAACATTATCTTTTTTAGACACCCTGTGTAGCAAATTGTTGTTATACTGTACTTTATTGATGAACACAATTTAACTCATTTTTTGTCCTTCGCTCTGTTTTTTTCTTTTTCGTTTCTTCTTTTTTTCTCGCGAGACAAGTAACATCTCGCAGGCGTCATTGCACTCCACTAAACATTTCAATTTGAGCATTATTGCTCTCCTAGAAAGAATTATAACATCTACGAAAAAAAAAATAGTCAAAAAGATCACTTTGGTCTTGAGGTGTGTATTCGTTTCTCAAGTTTCCAAAAGGAAAAAGACAAGTTCTGTAGTTTTAAATAACACACCAAACCATCTTGAAGACTGGGAAACTTAAACATGGTTTAGGAACAACAAGACGAACATCCCTGAAATTAGTGATAGCAAGACATGTCATTTTTATTCATAACGATGTAATGTCCTTGTGGCTTTTGGGGCGGCATATCGTTTCAAAATTAACTTTATTTTGATTTCAAATTTATTGTGTTGTTCACATATGAAAAACAAATCTTCTTTAAGCTTTGAGGACTACTTATTTTCACAATTTGTTCCAGAAAAGCCTGTAGCACATTGACATACATAGCTCGTGGTTCCAGTCAAACATATTGCCCCGTTCAGACATGGGTTTGAAAGACAAGGAGGTGTTGAACTTGAAACTGCAAAGCAACAGAAACAGTTTCTTGGTGGCATAAAAGTCAAACAGACAACAACAAGGGATGAATGTATCAGCTACATGTGTCCAAGTTTAGACTAAAGGAAACAAAATGTTTCACTTATGTTAGTCCTGCTCGACCTCTTATCTGCCTTTGACACAATTATTGATGATGATGTGTTAATTTTTAGGCTGAGTAATACATTTGGCACTGTCTTTAAAGACACTGGACACTTTGGTATTTATCAAATACCAGTCTTTTCACTTGGTGGATCTCAACCTACATTATGCATAAAATTTCTGTGAAAATTTGAGCTCAATTGGTCGTTGACGTTGAAAAAACACCCTTGTCACACGAAGCTGTGTGCTCTTAGATGCTTGATTACGAGACCTCAAATTCTAAGTCTGAGGTCTCGAAATCAAATTCGTGGAAAATTACTGCTTTCTCGAAAACTATGTTACTTCAGAGGGATCCGTTTCTCACAATGTTTTATACTGTCAACCTCTCACCATTACTCGTAACCAAGTAAAGTTTTATGCTTATAACTATTTGGAGTAATTACTGCCTTTGTCCACTGCCTTTAAAGCCATTATACACTTTCGGAACAGAAAAAAACAAATCACAAATTTACAGGGTTTACAGAAGGTAATAGCAAAAGACTTCTCTTGAAATATTATTCCATGAAATGCTTTACTTTTTGAGAAAACGTTAAAACAATATTATTATCAATTCTCGACATCGAAAATTACGGATTATATTAAACACATATCATGGACACAGAGAAACGTGCGGAAACAAGGGTGGGTTTTCCCGTTATTTTCTCCCGACTCCGATGACCGATATGAGCCTAAATTTCCACAGGTTTGTTATTTTATATATAAGTTGTGATACACTAAGTGTTGGCCTTTGGATAATACTGTTTACCGAAAGTGTCCAATGGCTTTTAAGAGCAACTTTATCTAAAGACGAGCAAGAATGTGTTAAAAAGATATCTTCCTCACCAGCTTAAATTATTTAAAACCATTATACACTTTCGGAACAGAACAACAACAAAAAATCACAGATTTACACATAATTTACAGGGTTTACAGAAGGTAATGGTGAAAGACTTCTCTTGAAATATTATTCCATGAAATGCTTTACTTTTCGAGAAAACATTAAAACAATTATCAATTCTCGTTGTCGAGAATTACTGATTTATTTCAAACACATGTCATGACACGGCGAAACGTGCGGAAACAAGGGTGGGTTTTCCCCGTTATTTTCTCAGACTCCGATGACCGATTGAGCCTAAATTTTCACAGGTTTGTTATTTTTTATATCAGTTGTGATACACGAAGTGTGGGCCTTTGGACAATACTGTTTACCGAAAGTGTCCAATGGCTTTAAGCCAAAGGATCACAGTGCATGTTTTGTGAATTCGATGACTTACTTTGACAGTTTGTTCCTGTAAAGCCTGCAGTGCATGAACAGACATAGCTATTAGTTCCAGTTAAACATGTTGCCCCATTCAGACATGGGTTTGAAAGACAAGGAGGTGTTGGACTTGTCACTGTAAAGTAATAAAAAACACGACAGTCTCTTAGTGGCATTAAAGTCAAACAGACAACAACATGGGATGAAGGTATCATCTACATGTGTCCTAGCTGAGACTAAAGGAAACAAATGTTTCACTTAGAACTAAAGTCACTTATGATGATATCCATTCATGACTATCTCAGTTTGGGAAATCTCAACTTCCAGAAGATGCTCCTTGAACCAATGGGAGACTATGTGGCGCTAGGTTGCAGCAGACTTACCAGGTAAAATTCATTATTTACATGGTTCATGAGCATGCGCATATTACCAAGACCAATGGATTTTACTGTGTAAGTCTACTGCCACCAAGCGTCCTGAAAGTCGTCCAAAAGAATCAGCTTAAGTGTTAAAAGCTTTTGGAATTATACTCATGCATTAGGATTTGGATAAAGGTTCAATAATAGTATAATAGTTTTTAAACGTTGTGTTGAGATAAGGATTGCAAAACTGTCACTAAAAAGGAATGAGTCAGAGACTTGTAAGATGTAAGATGAATGACTATGTATCAGCTACATGTGTCCAAGTTTAGACTAAAGGAAACAAAATGTTTCACTTATGTTAGTCCTGCTCGACCTCTTATCTGCCTTTGACACAATTATTGATGATGATGTGTTAATTTTTAGGCTGAGTAATACATTTGGCACTGTCTTTAAAGACACTGGACACTTTGGTATTTATCAATTACCAGTCTTTTCACTTGGTGGATCTCAACCTACATTATGCATAAAATGTCTGTGAAAATTTGAGCTCAATTGGTCGTTTAAGTTGCGAAATAATAATGGAAAAGAAAAAACACCCTTGTCACACGAAGCTGTGTGCTCTTAGATGCTTGATTACGAGACCTCAAATTCTAAATCTGAGGTCTCGAAATCAAATTCGTGGAAAACTACTGCTTTCTCGAAAACTATGTTACTTCAGAGGGATCCGTTTCTCACAATGTTTTATACTGTCAACCTCTCACCATTACTCGTGACCAAGTAAAGTTTTATGCTTATAACTATTTGGAGTAATTACTGCCTTTGTCCACTGCCTTTAAAGCCATTATACACTTTCGGAACAGAAAAAAACAAATCACAAATTTAGAGGGTTTACAGAAGGTAATAGTAAAAGACTTCTCTTGAAATATTATTCCATGAAATGCTTTACTTTTTGAGAAAACGTTAAAACAATTACCAATTCTCGACATCGAAAATTACGGATTATATTAAACACATATCATGGACACAGAGAAACGTGCGGAAACAAGGGTGGGTTTTCCCGTTATTTTCTCCCGACTCCGATGACCGATATGAGCCTAAATTTCCACAGGTTTGTTATTTTATATATAAGTTGTGATACACGAAGTGTGGGCCTTTGGATAATACTGTTTACCGAAAGTGTCCAATGGCTAATAAGAGCAACTTTATCAAAAGACGAGCAAACTTTACCTTCAACAATCATTATAGTGAAACTGCAGCTATTTACATTGTTGGCAGCATCTCTGTATGTGTACGTGACTATGGTTTCACCAACTTGGAAAACGTCATTAGGATCGTAGTTGCTTGATACCAAAAAGAAGCTTCCAGAGTTATCAGTTACTGTTGGTAGAGCCCAGGTCTCTCGCCTGAAAGAAGTACCTATTGGAACCTCAGATCTAATGTCATCTGGACAAGTTACCACTGGTGGTGTTGCGTCCAATGAATCTGGGGAAAGAAGGAGTTTCACACATATATTTTGAATTATATACCTCATAGAATCCTCTAATCTGATTGGTTTAAAATGGAAATAGCTATGCCGTCTTTTCTGTAAAGATGACGTCATAGTTGACTGTGCCGTTGACTATACCGCCCTGAAAACAATGGTCGCACATAATGTCGCTCGTGTGTACTGTGGTATGTTGTACATTGTCATGTAGGACTAGCGTTCCGTGTCACGGGGCGATCTTTCTTCGCAGACGACTTTCCACTATTAACCACCATTATAGTCCGAGTGTTGTTGATCAGAAGAATCTTTATTAAGCAATATAAATGAAATATTGACTGCTTAATAATCGGGGCACTGTTAAAATTATAGGCTCTCTGTGATGTCCAAACCATGGCTATTCCCTCAGCTTCGCTTCGGGCATAGTTTTTGACATCACCTTGGGCCTATAATTTAAACTGTGCCCCTAATAGCAGTCAACGAGTAAGCATGGTTCACAAAGACAGTCCAACTATTGCAACGATCTTTAAAAGAAGGTTTTTTTTTAGTCTCACTCAGAACTAGAAGAAAAATTAATAAAAGTTTTGGGTGTCATTTTTCTTGAAATAGTGTTGCTAATTTGGTCCACAAGTAGAATGCTTTGAGTAAGCAATAGTGTCCACTGCTTTTTAAGAATGTGTTAAAAAGATATCTTCCTCACCAGCTTAAATTATTTAAAACCATTATACACTTTCGGAACAGAAACAAAATAAAAGTTCACAGATTTACACATTATTTACAGGGTTTACAGAAGGTAATGGTGAAAGACTTCTCTTAAAATATTATTCCATGAAATGCTTTAATTTTCGAGAAAACATTAAAACAATTATCAATTCTCGTTGTCAAGAATTACTGATTTATTTGAAACACATGTCATGACACGGCGAAACGTGCGTAAACAAGGGTGGGTTTTCCCCGTTATTTTCTCAGACTCCGATGACCGATTGAGCCTAAATTTTCACAGGTTTGTTATTTTTTATATCAGTTGTGATACACGAAGTGTGGGCCTTTGGACAATACTGTTTACCGAAAGTGTCCAATGGCTTTAAGCCAAAGGATCACAGTGCATGTTTTGTGAATTCGATGACTTACTTTGACAGTTTGTTCCTGTAAAGCCTGCAGTGCATGAACAGACATAGCTATTAGTTCCAGTTAAGCATGTTGCCCCATTCAGACATGGGTTTGAAAGACAAGGAGGTGTTGGACTTGTCACTGTAAAGTAATAAAAAACACGACAGTCTCTTAGTGGCATTAAAGTCAAACAGACAACAACATGGGATGAAGGTATCATCTACATGTGTCCTAGCTGAGACTAAAGGAAACAAATGTTTCACTTAGAACTAAAGTCACTTATGATGATATCCATTCATGACTATCTCAGTTTGGGAAATCTCAACTTCCAGAAGATGCTCCTTGAACCAATGGGAGACTATGTGGCGCTAGGTTGCAGCGGACTTACCAGGTAAAATTCATTATTTACATGGTTCATGAGCATGCGCATATTACCAAGACCAATGGATTTTACTGTGTAAGTCTACTGCCACCAAGCGTCCTGAAAGTCGTCCAAAAGAATCAGCTTAAGTGTAAAAAGCTTTTGGAATTATACTCATGCATTAGGATTTGGATAAAGGTTCAATAATAGTATAACAGTTTTTAAACGTTGTGTTGAGATAAGGATTGCAAAACTGTCACTAAAAAGGAATGAGTCACAGACTTGTAAGATGTAGCTTCTTGTTAAGAGCAATTTTATCAAAAGACTTTACCTTCAACAATCGTTAGAGTAAAACTGCAGGTATTGATGTTGTTGGAAGCATCTCTGTATGTGTACATTATTGTGGTTTCACCAACAGGGAAAAAGTCGTTAGGATTGTACGTGCTTGATACCAAGAAGAAGCTTCCAGAGTTATCAGTTACTGTTGGTAGAGTCCATGACTCTTGCTTGCTAAAAGTACCAGTTGAAACCTCAGAACTAAAGTCAGCTGGACAAGTTACTACTGGTGGTGTTGAATCCAACGAATCTGCTGCAAAAAAAGTAGTTTAACACAGTTAGTTTAAACCTAAAGACTCTACCAATTGGAATCTCAGAACTAAAGAAAAGATGACATACTTTGACAGTTTGTTCCAGTAAAGCCTGTAGCACATTGACAGACATAGCTATTGGTTCCAGGCAAACAAGTTGCCCCGTTCAGACATGGGTTTGAAACACAAGGAGGAGTTGGACTTGCAACTGCAAGTCAACCGGAATGGAAATCATACACAAATAATACACTGATCAAGAAGTTTCCAAGTCTAGATTTGTTTGTGAAATTGATGGTAAGCATTTTGTGAAATCATCTTTTTTGTGGAGAGCGCATGCAACTTTAGGAAGATTTTCCTTAATTTAGGAATCAGCTAGTATACAAATATTGAATGGCTCAGTGTGGAATGGGAGGAGTATTATCGAAAGGTAAATTTTGGACTGTTCCATTTCACGAAGCGAAACCTCGTGAAATGGAACAGTCCAAATTTTACCGAAAATCAATGTTCACACAGAAAACTCAAACACTGCGATGATCAGAAGATACTATACTTTATTATGGTATTAAATTTAGTTAAGTCACACCCCAATTTACAAATATAAAAAATCAATTTCTTGACATCGTAGAACTTGTGTGTCGTTTTTTGAGGATCTAATAGAGTTGCAGTGGTCTCAAAACTGTTGGTTTTAAGAAGAATGGATCACAGTTTGCATATTTGGGAATTAGAAGACTTAGTTTTAGGCTGGAAAATTAACTTAAGTAAGAACATCAATGATCAGATGAGGTTAATGCAGCTCAATTTAACAAAAACTTCTTATGTCAACAAATCTGGATATATTTGCTACACATAACTGATGCTAAAAAAATCTGTAAACATTCGCATTTCGTGTTTTTTGTTTTACTTTTATATCAGAGTTGGGGACTTTTATGCCAACTTACTTTCACAGTTCGTCCCGCTGAAGCCTGCAGTACATTGACAAATATACCCGTTTGTTCCAGTGAAACAGTTAGCCCCATTCAGACAGGGGAGGTCATTACAAGTTGTGGTTGGTGCACCATCTATGAAGAGAACAAGCAGTACAAGAAATCGTTAGACGTTATGGGTTCCTTTAGGAATGGGGAGCGAATGATATTGTTGTTTTTAATCAATTTTATTTCGAGGTAAAAATTACTGCATTTTAATGAGTTACAATTAAGAACCACTGTGCAAAGCATGCAATCTTAAATGTGGGATGAACAGGACAATCAACAACAGGTGGCGCCGAGTCCCCTCAAACTCGATAGTTAGATTTAACATTTTATTAAAGCAAGCAGCCCAATTTAGGCTGGCAAATAAACTTGTAAGAACGTCAATGATCAGATGAGGCAGCTCAATTTAACAAAAACCTCTTATTTCAAAGAATCCTGAAATATTTGCTACTGATATTAAAAAAAAATGTAAACATTCGCATTTTATTTAATTTCGTGTTTCTTGTTTTACTTTTATATCCGAGTTGGGGACTTTTATGCCAACTTACTTTCACAGTTCGTCCCGCTGAAGCCTGCAGTACATTGACAAATATACCCGTTTGTTCCAGTGAAACAGGTTGCCCCATTCAGACAGGGGAGGTCATTACAAGTTGTGGTTGGTGCACCATCTATGAAGAGAACAAGCAATACAAGAAATCGTTAGACGTTATGGGTTCCTTTAGGAATGGGGAGCGAATGATATTGTTGTTTTTAATCAATTTTGTTTCGAGGTAAAAATTACTGCATTTTAATGAGTTACAATTAAGAACCACTGTGCAAAGCATGCAATCTTAAATGTGGGATGAACAGGACAATCAACAACAGGTGGCGCCGAGTCCCCTCAAACTCGATAGTTAGATTTAACATTTTATTAAAGCAAGCAGCACAATTTAGGCTGGCAAATAAACTTGTAAGTACGTCAATGATCAGATGAGGCAGCTCAATTTAACAAAAACCTCTTATTTCAAAGAATCCGGAAATATTTTAGTGAAACAGTTAGCCCCATTCAGACAGGGGAGGTCACTACAAGTTGTGGTTGGTGAACCATCTATGAAGAGAACAACCAATTCGAAAATTTGTTAGCCGTTTATATGGGCTTATTTATAGGAATGTAGAGAATGAACTTTAGTATGAAATGTAGCAAGGACCCCTTACTTTGGGAAAATGTAAAGTACAAGCCTTTCGTGAAAAGCAACTTTTTAAGTCTACAAATTGTATCATTGTTTACAATGTAGTAGCAAAAAGTCGTCTATCACAATTCACTGTGCTCGATAAATTCTTATAAATTCAGACTAAGAGTTAATCAAACTTTGTCATATCTCTCTTCCGAACATTGCTTTATTAATTGATATCTTACTTTTACAGTTCCATCAAAGTGCCCTTAAAGTCACCTGGAAGTGGTATTTTTTCAAAATAAAGCTTTTGTCACTAATATATGTGTTTTAATGAGTGGAATGTGAATAAACAGTTAACTAAGGTTTTAAAAAATCAGTTCTTATGTTATTTACAAATTTAAGAGTAGACCCCGACCCGAGAGGGCGCTGTTCGTGACGTCAATCGAGGCAGACTTTGTCTGTAATGCCGTAGAGTAAACACAATTGCAAAGTACATGTACGGACCAGGTCGTGAGTTTGTACGTTTCAAAAAAAGTTTTTTTGGGGTTTTTTTCGGCAATGCCGACCAGGTGTATTGCTGCTGAATGCGGAAAAACACTTTTTGAAACGTACCAACTCACGACTTGGACGTACATGTACTTTGCACGTGTGTTCACTATACGCATTGCAGGCAAAGTCTGCCTCGATTGACGTCACAAAAGGGGTAGGCGGAGTTAGCCCCCAAACAACTTTATATATTTTTTGAACATATAAATCGTGACAAACAATTACAAACAAAACAAAAATGTTTTATTGTTCGCAAGCATATACTCTTATGTTTGAAAGAAAAAAAAATCTATTTCCAGGTGACTTTAATGATGAAAATGTAATTACTACATTTGAAAATTTTAAAAAATTATTACTTTGACAGTTTATTCCAGTAAAGCCTGCATCACAAACGCAGGTATAGCTATTGACTCCTGGTGAGCAAGTTGCCCCATTCAGACATGGGTCGGAATTACAAAGGTTTGTAAAAACTGAAAAGCAAAACAAACAGCAAATCGTTTCCATATATACATACATACAAGTAACACAGGGCTTTTATATAGCACATTTTCCCCCCACCCTTCAATTAGTGGGCATATCTTTATTTTGAAGTGCAATTATTCTCTTTGATAACCTGAGGCTCAATTAAGAGTGTTGTTATAATGATTTAGAATTGTTCGAAGAATATATCAACATTGATATTCAGCCACTAACGTAATGAAAGTTGTAATTACTATTGGAGTTTTAAAATTATGACTAACCTTGACAGTGTGGTCCAGTAAAGCCTACAGCACATTGACAGACATAGCTATTGGTTCCAGTCAAACATATTGCCCCATTCAGACATGGGTTTGAAAGACAAGGAGGTGTTGGACTTGTTGCAGCTGGAAAGAAAAAGATAGAAGCAAAAACTTTAATGATGTTATATTGCAGACAATGTTACAGAAAGTTTAGAATTGAAAGACAAAATTGTAACATATAAAAATCAGGAGGAATTAAAGGATTATTTACTTTGACAGTTTGTTCCTGTAAAGCCTGCAGTGCATGTACAGACATAGCTATTGGTTCCAGTCAAACATGTTGCCCCATTTAGACATGGGTTTGAAAGACAAGGAGGTGTTGGGTTTGTTGCAGCTGGAAAGCAAAAGATGGAAGCAAAACTTGAGTGATGTAAGATTGCAAACAATCACAAGAAGTTCAGAACTGAAAAAAAAAACAATTTGTCATATATAAGAACAGGAGGACAGAAAATATGACTTACTTTGACAGTTTATTCCAGTAAAACCTGCATCACAAACACAGGTATAGCTATTGGTTCCTGGTGAGCAAGTTGCTCCGTTCAGACATGGGTTTGAAAGACAAGGTGTTGGACTTGAAGCTAAAAAGCAGAAGATAGAAGCAAAACTTGAATGATGCCATCAGACAAAGGCATAAAACATTTATAACTAATAGAAAAATGTGTCACATACTAAAACAGTCAGGAGTGGAAAGATGACTTACTTTGACAGTTTGTTCCTGTAAAGCCTGCAGTGCATGTGCAGACATAGCTACTGGTTCCGGTCAAACATGTTGCCCCATTCAGACATGGGTTTGAAAGACACGGAGGTGTTGAACTTGAAGCTGGAAAGCAAAACATAGAAGCAAAACTTGAATTATGTTATTATGCAGTGATGGCACAAGAGCTTTAGAACTGCAAGAAAAATTTGTCACATTTAAAAACAAGAGGAATGAAAATTATGACTTACTTTGACAGTTTGTTCCAGTGAAGCCTGTAGCACATTGACAGACATAGCTATTGGTTCCAGTCAAACATATTGCCCCATTCCCACATGGGTTTGAGAGACAAGGAGGTGTTGGACTTGTTGCAGCTGGAAAGAAAAAGATAGAAGCAAAAACTTTAATGATGTTATATTGCAGACAATGTTACAGAAAGTTTAGAATTGAAAGACAAAATTGTAACATATAAAAATCAGAAGGAATTAAAGGATTATTTACTTTGACAGTTTGTTCCTGTAAAGCCTTCAGTGCATGAACAGACATAGCTATTGGTTCCAGTCAAACATGTTGCCCCATTCAGACATGGGTTTGAAAGACACGGAGGTGTTGAACTTGAAGCTGGAAAGCAAAACATAGAAGCAAAACTTGAATTATGTTATTATGCAGTGATGGCACAAGAGCTTTAGAACTGCAAGAAAAATTGTCACATTTAAAAACAGGAGGAATGAAAATTATGACTTACTTTGACAGTTTGTTCCAGTGAAGCCTGTAGCACATTGACAGACATAGCTATTGGTTCCAGTCAAACATATTGCCCCATTCCCACATGGGTTTGAGAGACAAGGAGGTGTTGGACTTGTTGCAGCTGGAAAGAAAAAGATAGAAGCAAAAACTTTAATGATGTTATATTGCAGACAATGTTACAGAAAGTTTAGAATTGACAGACAAAATTGTACATACAAAAATCAGGAGGAATTAAAGGATTATTTACTTTGACAGTTTGTTCCTGTAAAGCCTTCAGTGCATGAACAGACATAGCTATTGGTTCCAGTCAAACATGTTGCCCCATTCAGACATGGGTTTGAAAGACACGGAGGTGTTGAACTTGAAGCTGGAAAGCAAAACATAGAAGCAAAACTTGAATTATGTTATTATGCAGTGATGGCACAAGAGCTTTAGAACTGCAAGAAAAATGTGTCACATTTAAAAACAGGAGGAATGAAAATTATGACTTACTTTGACAGTTTGTTCCAGTGAAGCCTGTAGCACATTGACAGACATAGCTATTGGTTCCAGTCAAACATGTTGCCCCATTCAGACATGGGTTTGAGAGACAAGGAGGTGTTGGACTTGTTGCAGCTGGAAAGAAAAAGATAGAAGCAAAAACTTTAATGATGTTATATTGCAGACAATGTTACAGAAAGTTTAGAATTGAAAGACAAAATTGTAACATATAAAAATCAGGAGGAATTAAAGGATTATTTACTTTGACAGTTTGTTCCTGTAAAGCCTTCAGTGCATGAACAGACATAGCTATTGGTTCCAGTCAAACATGTTGCCCCATTCAGACATGGGTTTGAAAGACACGGAGGTGTTGAACTTGAAGCTGGAAAGCAAAACATAGAAGCAAAACTTGAATTATGTTATTATGCAGTGATGGCACAAGAGCTTTAGAACTGCAAGAAAAATTTGTCACATTTAAAAACAGGAGGAATGAAAATTATGACTTACTTTGACAGTTTGTTCCAGTGAAGCCTGTAGCACATTGACAGACATAGCTATTGGTTCCAGTCAAACATGTTGCCCCATTCAGACATGGGTTTGAAAGACAAGGAGGTGTTGGACTTGTTGCAGCTGGAAAGGAAAAGATAGAAGCAAAAACTTTAATAATGTTATTTTGCAGACAATGTTACAGAAAGTTTAGAATTGAAAGACAAAATTGTAACATATAAAAATCAGGAGGAATTAAAAGATTATTTACTTTGACAGTTTGTTCCTGTAAAGCCTGCAGTGCATGTACAGACATAGCTACTGGTTCCAGTCAAACATGTTGCCCCGTTCAGACATGGGTTTGAAAGACAAGGAGGTGTTGGGCTTGTTGCAGCTGGAAAGCAAAACAAAAAATCAAAACTTGAATTATGTTATTATGCAGTGATGGCATAGAGCTTTAGAACTGCAAGAAAAATGTGTCAAATTTAAAAACAGGAGGAATGAAAATTATGACTTACTTTGACAGTTTGTTCCAGTGAAGCCTGTAGCACATTGACAGACATAGCTATTGGTTCCAGTCAAACATGTTGCCCCATTCAGACATGGGTTTGAAAAACAAGGAGGTGTTGGGCTTGCAGCTGGAAAGCAAAACATAGAAGCAAAACTTGAATGATGTAATATTGCAGACAGTGGAACAGTTTAGAACTGAAAAAAAATTTGAATGGTACAAGATTCTAGATTAGTTTATAAATTTAAGTTGAGAACTGAAAGAAGGAAAAAAAATCGTATAGTTTACGAAAACAGGTCAGGAATTAAAAGATGACTTACTTTGACAGTTTAGTCCAGTAAAGCCTGCATCACAAACGCAGGTATGGCTATTGGTTCCTGGTAAACATGTTGCCCCATTCTGACATGGGTTGGAAATGCAAGAGTTTGCTGCTGGAGCAACTGGAAAGCAAAAGAAATAAAAAGTTTTGATCAAAGATACATTTTTCAAAGACAATCACTAGATTCACCATAGTTTTCTCTCAAATCTAGACCTGAAAGAAAAGTTGTCCATGTGTAAAAAAACAGGTCGTACACAAACACCACAATGGGCCTAAAATGGGCTTATAGATGCTATGTCAGATTTTTGGCCCCAAACATTAAGAAATATATTGTTTTGAGTGAATGGTATTTCAAAGAGTATCACCCGCTCTAACGA
Organism: Asterias rubens; assembly: GCF_902459465.1. Lineage (NCBI taxonomy): Eukaryota > Metazoa > Echinodermata > Asteroidea > Forcipulatida > Asteriidae > Asterias > Asterias rubens. The sequence continues at coordinate 10,993,261 of NC_047066.1, read as the reverse complement.
AAACAAGTTGAACTTTTACTTTTAATGGTCAGGAACCAAGATAAAAAATATAAAACGTTTCTTATAAAACGCATAAGAATTGGTCACGTGATATATTGTCGGGATCCCGACGAAAACTAATTTTGAGCACTTTCACTGCTACTAATAATTGGCGGACTTTTTCGAGCAATGGCTCAAATAAAAGCTTGTAACTTTCTCAATAAATACCTATTGAATTCTAAATAACAATTTTTGGGTCAAATCGGCCAAAAATCTGACACAACATCTTTAACCATGGCTGAAGAAAACAACTTACCGATGGAGGACTTCATATTTGTCCAATACGTTACGTATTCCTGGACAACCGAAAACCTACAGAAAAAAATAATGTGTGATTAATAGCCGAAATTCAATACATTATTCCTTGAAGAATTCTCCGTTTTAGCCCATAAATGCACGTGTAAGGGCTGAATTGTGTGACAAGCAGCAACATAAACATGGACTAGGGTTACTAATGCAATGTTTGACACACTGCCATCTTAGTTATGTCAACCATCGTATTGCATCAACATTCCAAAGCAAATCTTCGTCAGAAATGTTTGGATATCATTATAGGTTTTCTTGGTCAATTTCGGAAAATGAGCAGCCAATTTAATCATCAGCTTATTCTATTTGGCACGAAATTGAATGCTACTGAAAAGAGTCATTCGATTTCGCTTTAAGACTAGTCAAAATGTACTTTTACGTTGTTCGAATTAACAAAATAATCGTTCAATTTAACAATTCATCAAAGCAACATTCAAATTCAAAGACGCTTCTTGAGGCGTGTGTGTCACGAAAAAGAATGACGATACGCTTAATTGAACAGAGTGCTAAAGGAATTTGACTCGACTCAAAACGAAATTAAATGGCCGAATTCTGAATTTGAAACGCAGAAACAACTGGAGAGACAAAACAGTTTTAATTCGAATGCATGAAAATGAAATTGACTGCTCATTTGCCGAATTTGACCGAGAAAACCTATACGTACATTCTCTTTTTTATTTTAGTTTTTATAAATAAAGGTCCTATCTCAAAATCATTTCAACCAAGGTTTGGTTTATAAAACTTGGATTCTGGTCTGTACAAGTGATGCTTGCGGACACATCGGGGTTCAATTTGTTGGCTCTGCTTACCGCGGAATTCTACGCTTACAGCCTTAACAATAAAGTGTTATTAAGGCCACATAATTTACTGTAAGCAGAACCACGGGATTGGGCACAGGAAAAAACCTACATAAAAACTGTCTCTATAAAGTTGTGATGGTTTTGAGAACAGTGCCCAATTTCACAAGAGCGTTTAATCCGAAAATACTGCTTGACAAATTTCTTTGCTAAGCAAATAAAATAAGTGAGTCACCAGCCACAACAATTTAAGCTTTAGGCTGGTAACCTATTTCTGTTGAGCAAAACTGTTCTCTTTTTCTAATTATGATTTGGGATGCTGACATCCTTACTCGCAGCTATAAGAGCAGCCGTCGATTTCACAAAACTCTTCCTAACTTAAGACGAATCTTAGGACTTAGGACGAGTCCCAACCCTGCACTGCAGCATGCAGACCTTAAGATTAATCCTACGTTAGGACGAGTTACTCGTCCTAACTCGAGATAAGACGAGTCCTAACTTGGTGAAATCGACCCTGAATTGCAAAGGACGTGGCTACAGCGTGTTCGAGAAGGAGCGTGCAAGGTCACATCCAGCCACATCAACCTATTACGACTACGGGGCTAAGCCAGAGATCGAAAGTGTTTGATTTTTCCCCCGAGGGAGAATTCCCGAACTCACATTTGGCCATGGTATCGAATCGACTTGGTGGGCGAGCGCTTTCTGCACAAGCTAATCATTTGCTTAGCAGGTTTGTGTGCTTGATCTATCTGGCCATGTGGCTTATAACAACACATCGTTTTAAGAGTTAAATCAAATTGTATCTAATACTAACACAGATGAATTTTCACGCTAACACAATGTTTCGATAAGTATGATCTAGTCGTCTTCAAAACTTGTGTAAACTTCATTTAATTTCTGCTGAACACGGCTTTTCTCTTTTCAAAAAGGTTGTGTGCTTCTAATCTCAATAAAATTGTGTCCCTGCAACATGACGATTGTGTGTTCTGGTCGTTTTCAAATTATAGCATACTTACTGAAATTCCAGATCACCAACTAGCTGAACTGGAGCATTCCAAGTGAATGTTACCGGCAGTGTCTTGACGAGCTGTCCGTCTGTGTGTGTGATAGTCCCTTGACCATCGGTATCTCCTGGGCATGCAAGGTGCTGATAATTGCTGTCTGATAGCTGCCAAGAACCCACGACAGAACCATCAAGGACCTGGCGGGCCTGCATGATGACGCCCTTGAAGGTGGTCGTGCTAGGGTTGGCGCTAAGACGAACTACGAACAAAAGGGGGAAAGTTTTAAAGACCTACTTGAACGAAAATGTCATTTCAAATGTTTCAATCAATTAGAAAATCGAATCATATGACTATAAACAAATTTTAATTGTAAAAGTAAAACAAATATTTCGAATACTCTTATCCAGCGCTTTTCCTAAAAAAGCGAAAAGCTCCATTGCGTAATCACTTATGTTACGTAATAGTTGGGAGTTCCAATTTGTGTTGCAGCGTGGAGGTATAACAAAGCAAACTAATACTTATAGACTCTCACGGCTCAATATATCATTCACTGTAAAAGCTACACGCAGAACTTATTCAAAATTGCTTATAAAACAATACTATTATTAGTAGTAGTACGTCAATCTATCTAATCGTGGTTTGTTGATACTCATTAAGTTTACTTCTAAAAAGAGTACACATTTTTGAATCTTCAAAATGCACGAAATATATTATGTATATAAAATAAAATAAACAAACGGACAACCTGTTTTTCCTTTTTTAAGAAATTAAATGGAAGACCACTATTACAAACACACAATGAAAAAAAAATACACCCAACCGATACGTGATTTATAAAAGGCATATTATGTGTTTCATTTGTATGACTCCGTTAAGGTTAACAGTTAACTATAACACATGGTTGCAATATCACACAGGGTTCCATAAGTATTGATCAGTACGAGAAAGTTGAAATATAAAATAAATAGAAACTTTCTTAAAACATCAAAACAAAAATCAAAGCACTACATTTGAAGAATTTTTCTTCATGCAAAGAAATCAAACCATACGCAGTAAAACAAATTGGGTTCATATTTTTTAGGATTATACGTCTGAATTCCAACTTTTTCTGATAATGGGTAGGCCTATTTATGCATGACCTCCTCAAAAAAAAACAAGGCCGGCTTTTTATAGGATTTTCCACCCCGACAATCTCTAAGCCTATAAAAAGAAGGTGAAATGTGTATGGTACTTTTTCTTCTTCTTTCTAACACGTCTACAAAAAGTCAAAAGCCAAACACTTAACAGTCTCTTCAATTCATAGATTAATGTGCACTCCACATACACACAGTAATCGAAAATATTTTCGTGTTGTTGTTTAAAATATACAAAAGCCTCCCCGTACAAGAGAGAGAATGGGTGAGTGATTTTCAATTGAAGTTTGGTATTTGGCAATTTATTCACGGAACTCTAAATCCTTCGACCCGAAATGCATCCTTTTGGGACCTTGAGAAGAAAACAAATATGTAGAGTGCAGACGGTGCTGGGTTATTTGGAACCGGTCCGTGTTTGTGTAACCTTTTCAAATGAGTTTGCAAATTTACTTCATTATATTGAACGTTCTAGAATTTCTTGGTTATATTCATTGCTGGTAGAATTGGACACCACAAATAGTTCCTTGTTCATGTGTTTTAAAACTATATATGCGCAGTGTAACCTGAGAACATTATTCGAATCAACACAATGAGTATGGACTTGAAACACTATGTGTTCTTAAACACGTCTTCGCAGGTTTTTTTATCTCCAATTTTGAAGAATATGATTTGCCTTTAAAGGGAAGGTACACGTTTGGTAATTACTCAAAACCAATATTAACTTTAAAACTGACTTAATAACGAGCATTCGAGAGCTGTTGATAGTAAAAAACATTGTGAGAAACGGCTCCCTCTGAAGTCACATAGATTTTTTAGAAATGGGTAATCTCTCACTAAAATATTAAAAGACTTCTAGCTAGAACTAGAAGTCTTTTATGATTCCGATCTGAAAGCACACAAATTCGTTTTCTCGCAAGTTCGATGACCGATTGAGCCCACATTTTCACAGGCTGTTCTTTTATGCTTATGTTTGGATACACCAAGTGAGAACACTGGTCTTTGATAATTTCCAAACGTGTACAGTGCCTTTAAGTAACATTTATCTTCTTTGTTTGTATTTTTTTTTTTTTTTTTTTTTTTTTTTTTTTTTTTTTTTTTTTATGTATATTATATCAATAGTATGTCTGGGTCTCTGTTTTTTGTGAATTTGATTTTATTTTATATTTTAGGGGACCTCGTTTGTCCAATTAAAAACTATATTTATACGAATTCCATATACTATTTGGTACTTGCCCCTTCAGGGGATCCGTACTGAACAAATTATTTTCATATTTTTGCTTTCTCGGGTTGGATTCGAATCCACAAATCACGCAGCAGACGTTTTTTTCCGCAAGGACTAATCAATCAATCTTGCAGAAAAAGACATGAACTTCCCGAAAACCAGGTGCTGTGTGATCAGAGTCAGAAGGAATGTTAATAGAAGGTCCAAGTAACTGTATTATGGACCTGTTATATTACCAGTATACATTGAGTGCATTTACATTAGAGCTTTAGTTTTTCTAAGGATTCGCCATATTAATATTCATACATTTGTTTGTAATTATTGTGATTTTAGATACTTTTAAAGCGTTATTGGAAAAACCGTAAAACGTTTTTAGATAACTGACAACAGTCATTACGCCCTGTACACAAGATATTGTGTTGTTGTTGGACAACAATGTAGCAACGTGTTCGTCTCTGACCATATTTGTTATGGGTAGTGTAAGGAAAGGCACTTGAAAAGTGTAACCATTTTCAGGATTTCAGAACGGTAACACGCTCAACTGCATTAAAAAATAGTAGTACTAAAACAATATTGTAGTACTATGCATGATCCTGATTTACATTACAAAGCCTATATCGTCATATAAAATCGCACCTTGCTATTCTAATCCTCTAGTTTTACAAAGATTGCTTTAATTATTTAACATAAAGATGTCAGGTAGAAGCCCAGGTTCAACATTATAAACTGTTAATCTCAATTCGCAATACTATAGACTTCCCACCCCTGTCAATCTTATTATTCCTGCGTCCGAAATACTTCAGCAACGCCGTTGGAAACCCTCAACGCCATTGCTTGTTCCGAGTGCTGCAATCGATACAACAAAAATGCAGTTTGGTTTTATTAATTTTGTTTTTTACCCATATACACCGATGTGTGTTAGCACTGTATTGTACTTTCCCGAGTCCTGTGACAAAAACTATCACAGGCAGGTACTATGTCTTATTCAGAGGGAAACACCCTATAAGGTTTAACTTAATGGGTGGGTGGTTGCGATCATTGAATGCTATAGAGTTGAAACAAAATTGTTGGGGTTTTTTTTCATAAATATATTGTTCAATTGTACTAAGCCTACTTTAATGATTTAGTTGTATAGATGTGTGTCAAGCATACACACGAGCACACTTGCTTTGTGAAACAGAAATGATTTGTTTGTGCTTTTTTTCACAGAGCTCTGGAAAGGACTATGTGCACTCAGTGCGTGACATACATTGGTGTAAGGTTTGACCTCAATAACATTATTCCCGAAGCAAATTAAAACATGCTATGTCAGATTTTTGGCCGATTTGGCCCCAAAATTGTTATTTAAATTCAATAGGTGTTTTGGTGGTTTCAAGCTTTCATTTGAGCAAAGGGTTGAAATAAAGTGCTCAAATTAGTTTTTGTCGGGATCCCGACAATATATCACGTGACCAATTTTATGTGTTTATAAGAAACGTTTAAAATTTTGTCATGGTTCCTGACCCTTAAAAGTAAACGTTAAACTTTGTGTCGTTAGGGCGGGTGATACTCTTTGAAATACCATGTTCACTCAAAAACAAACTATTTTTTGATGTTTGGGACCAAAAATCTGACATATCATCTTTATCATCTGTTATCATTCTTCAAATTTAATAAGAACGAGAATGGTGTGTTGCCCCGCTGAGGTTGGATTTGCTACACCAAGTCCTTTTCAAGTTATTGCTCTGACAACATTTCGTTTGTTTTAGCCATAATGAGCTTAATATTTATCTGAGGGGGTCTAAAAACAACAGCGGAAGGACTTAAGGCAAACACTATCATGCCCCATTCGGCTGGCTTCGCCGGCGGGGCATAATAGACAGATGTGCCAACATTTTAAATCAGTCTGGGGGAAAAAAATCGGCATATTTTCAAATCAAAAAGTCATTCAAAGCATTTTGTGAGTCAGACTTTAATTAAAAATATATTCGATTTGTCACACCTCCCCCACAGGCCTGTGATACAAAATCAAAATGGCTTCTATAATGGTGTGGTTGTTGTTTTTGTTCCGTTGTGATGGCGAAGCACCTGTTAGTATTGATTTTTTTTTTACTGTTTCAATTAGCATTTTATAATAGCAGTAACAAGTGGCAAGCATAATGTGTATCCATCACAGATTACTATCGTTACTCGAGCAAGCCCTACTATACGGTTTCAAATCTGAATGCATAATTTCTTTAGGTGAATTTGAGTATTGTGGTTCGTGTCTGATGATACAGATTTAACATGTTAAACATTTCACATGCTTCCCCCTTACCGTATTTTGTATGTATGCTGGAGAAATGTTTGACGTCTAGACTTACTTTTTCAAACGTATATCCTTTATGTATATCTGTGTATTTCTTTGCTCGTTTGCCTTTTATAGTTGTTCAGTGTTTTGTATTATCTTCTGTGCTTTTTGTATGCCCTCTCTTGCCTTAATGTATTTTTGAGATTTAGGAGACATACGCCTTTTGGCGATAGTTATTTTACGTTATTTTACCTTTTTTTCTTAGATATTTATAATGTGTACATGTGCTTGTTAATGTGTTTGCCCGAATAAATATTATTATATAATTATGTGGATTGGTATTTTGACTGGTAAGTTTATTTTGGTAAGCATAGTTTTGTTGTGCTTAGCTACTATTTATACTTTAGCAACTCAACGAAGTTGGTATCAGATATTGGTATCTGTGAATGTATTAGAATGATGCATTCTATGAAGACGGTACATTCATTCCGATCCGAACAGTAAAATAAGGATGTTTTTGAGGAAACAATTATTAGTGTTTTGGTTTAACTAACGATTTTCTTAAACATTTATAAAACGTTTACTTAAATTTTGCAAATCGAGAAAAGTATAACTTTTGCTAAAGAAAATATAATAAAATAAAATTGCGACGACAGATCTCTAGCACAATATTTTTTCAGGCGGATAACTATTTAATAATATAATTGTAATCTTGTTGGGTTTATTGCGGTAACACCATTTGTGTATCTACTTGCCAGGTAGTTGCTCATAGAGCACTGTCCTACTTAATTCAATTACCGCGGAGTAGATTGTTCGGGTTTTCGGTAGACATCTCAGTTCTGAAAAAAAAACTGTCCTGCTTTTTTAACTGTTACCTGGGCGGATGGTGTAGAAATAGGCTGGGTTTTACAGAGAAAAGAAAATGCCGAATTGAAACAAAAGGTATTATTTCCAAAGATTACCAACTAGTAAGTTACCTTGAAGCGAGGCTTGCCAACACGCAAGGCGTCACACGGAATCACGTTTTTTTTTTTTTTTTTTTTATTAAACACTCTTTTTATATTGTAACATTTCTTCACATGTGAGTGTGAAAGGTTATTCATGAAGTGAAATGTTATTCACCAATAATTTTTTATTTTGTTCCCATTTTGGTCACGGTCCAATGTTGACACTTCATGATCGTGAATGGGTTGAAATGTTTTCACGTTATAGACACTAAAATTTCGGCAAGTCGTAATTTTTATTTGAGCCATGAACTCGGTGATCTTTAAAATTCTATATAGACTATGCTGGTCTTTTGTGTATTCAAACATGCAGGAACAAGTTGTTTTTTTTAATTTTATTTTATTTAACACACTTCACATGCACAATGCCATGAGGAGGGAGGGAGACGTCTAGCTGTGTGTATGTCGATCGCGATGTTGTGAAGTCCGTGCACTGCCGCCAGCGCCAAACCATTTATGATCGGTTCTTAGTACGAATGTCAGACAACTCGTCAGTCGGACAACTCATCCGTTCGGACAACTCGACGGTTCAGATAACTCGACTTTGAGACAACTCGATGGATGGCCAAGACAAGTCGACGGTTGAGCGGCCGACCTCCATGACTGTCATGATTACACGAATTTTTCTGTCTAATATTTAATCCCGCGATTCTATAATTTATCATTATTATTTATACGTGGAAGAAACAACTGTTATGACTGTCCTGTGAGACTTTGTGAATGACTCTTAGCCAGCTGCAGTCCTCTTCAACTTATTCAAGATAACAGGTTAACAAAATTGAAACATTAACACATTATTATAAAGCTCTTCTAGTATTTCTTAGTATTTCTTTTGTTTACTTTACTTATTGGCCTAAGATTGGTACCATCCATCATCGGGTTTTATGTGCGAGCAATTCTGTATTTACGGAAGAACCAAAACCCGAGAATAAAACCTGGATTAAGAATGTTACCCGACTGACTTTCATTTAAACATCAAACCCATCTATTAAATAGTCGCATAAATTCGAGCATGATTGGCAAATGGGTTTGTCTAAAAAGTTTTAAAAACCCTCGTCCCAATATTGCTTTAACGTTATATTTTTAACAATGTATTGGTGTTATACAAAAATGTTTAAGTGTCTAATTGTGTTCATAACAAATATTCTAAAGTTGATTTGTGACTTGGTAGACAAATCTAGTCTTTGTTCGAGTTGTTCCTCGTTTGCGATAAGCGCAAAACTTTCACAGTTATTGTCCTGGTATTGGCACTGGAACATTTTAAAGAATTGTGGGTTTGGCTTTAATCAGATAAATAAATTAAAAAAACATCGGTATTCTTAAATGTATTTTTGCCCGCCTTGACGAAGCTAACCAAAATAGGTGTCTAAATTAAGTGTCCAGTTATCCACCTACCAGATTGGCAATGACCATAAACAAAGTATTAAGAATCAAATCGTCATAGCAGTGATTGTAAACACTTTGGTATTTGAAGGGGTTAAATCTAGATTCAAATGTTCTGGTGTTTGTTCAGGGGCACATCCGAATGATTCGTTACAATAGGTTTCAAAGAAGATGGACTACACTGACACCATCATATATGGTGATTGATACACAGAGAAAGAACATCGATAATACGTATCTGATATACATGTATTTGGTTTTCGGGGATAACACCATTGTGTATATCTACTTCATTTGCCAGGTAGAGTTCTCTTGTCCTTTGAGAACTCATTGGCTTAATTCTACTACCGTGGAGTAGATTGTTCGGGTGTTCGGTAGACTTCTCAGTTCTGAAAAGTAGTGTCCTGAAACTATTACCTGGGCGGATGGTATATACATCGGCTGGGACTACTATATACTTTAGCTTATAGGATCGTAATTAACTGTACTACCGCGGAGTCAGTCTCCTGACGATGACTAGAGCAAGCTAGTCGAAAGGTTGAGACCAATTCAAGAACTGACTCCGCAGTAGTACAGTTAATGACGATCCTTTAAGCTAAAGCAGTAGTCCCAGTCTTTTTCTATCCCATCCGCCCAGGTAATAGTTTATAAGCAGGACAGTTCTCTTCGAACTGCGAAGTCTCCCGAACACCCGCACAATATACTCCGCGGTAGTAGAATTAAGCAAGACAGTTGTCTATGAACAAACTCTATCTGGCAAGTAGATACACACACATGGTATTACCGCAAACCAAATCTATACTGATACCTCACCATGCAATGCCTCAAATCCTATATACGTATCTGATAATTACGAGTAAACCAACACTAGGACTTTGCTTTCGTTTATCATTTTTCACAGTCACAACCATGGAAACACGCTATCAAACAACGGAAGCCGTGTATTTTTAAATGCATATTAAAGATTATAATACATGATCGACCATATAACTCACGAAATAACGAGCCTATGAACATTTGATAGTAATTCTTTGAGAAGTCAGGAGAGATTGTGGAAAACCAAGAACAATTATCGGCAAACAGGCCCAACCTTAACAAATATTCTAGTATTTTGCTGAAACAATCAAAATCAGCTAATGAATTTCTTTTTAGGGTTTTCATATCAAGTTCAAATAAGATCGTTTCCTCAACTATTTTTTTATTTCAGAATAAACCAGATTCACAGAAATTTGTTCGCGTATGAACTTCATAACCAATAATCTTTCAGACTAAACTTGAACAATAATTGTGTTTAATCATATAACAACTTCTGCAAATTACCTTAAACGATGCCGTTAGGAAAGCCCTAAATAATTGACTTACTTAAACAGTACTACCTTGAAATAACTGTTATAATAACATCAGTTATTTTCAATTTTGTGTTCGTTTTTAATTAAGGTGTGTTTTGGTTATTTTATTTGTAGGGGAGACGGCCTTTAACTTGAGCCCAATGGTGTGCATTAATTTGTAGATCTAACTCAGTACATGTATGTGGCAGCTCATATTAAATATTGAAATTTGTGGTGGATGATAATTAAATGCATTAATAATGCCCATCAGTAATGATGATATCGTTTGTTAATGAAGAGTCACATGCATTGATGGCGTTTGGACTAATTAATTTACTCGGTTTCCATGTAAGCCAATACCGTGAAGCGGTCCATTAATCTTTCAAACATCATTGTATTAACATACAAAGAAATGACATGGCTAAAAGTGGTTTGACATTTAAAGGCAGGATTTTTGGTAATGTAGGTCATTTATCTATCATAAAAACTTAATTAAGAAGCAATACATCCATTGATGATGTATAACAAATGGGGATTTGAAGAAAGGGAATCAAAACAGTTTCAATTGCATTGAATGTTTCACAGATTGTGTATACCCCAATCGCAGATTATTTTTCAGTAAAACAACCGCTGCAGATTGTTTGCGTTATCAAGAAGAGTGGTGTTATTGTCTGTATACATATATATATATGTGATTGAAAACCGTTATATGTACATGTTATACATCAGTCTGAACAACTGAACAGCTAGAGAAAACTATAACACAATCCAATAGATTAGGTTTCCTTAATTAGATTGACGCAATCAAAACAAGCCTTAAAGACACTGGACACTATTGGTAATTGCCAAAGACAGTCTTCTCGCGTGGTGTATCTCACCATTATGCATAAAATAACAAACTTGTGAAGATTTGAACTCAACTGGTCGTCGAGGTTGCGAAATGATAATGGAAGTAAGAAAAAACATCCTTAACACGTGAAGTTGTGTGCTTTCAGATACTTGATTTCGAGACCTTAAAATCTAATTCTGAGGTATCGAAATTAAAATTCGTGGAAAATTACTTTTCCCTCGAAAAATACGTTACTTCAGAGGGAGCCGTTTCTCACAATGTTTTATACTATCAACAGCTCTCAATTGTTTGTAAGTTTTTATGCTAACAATTATTTTGAGTAATTACCAATAGTGTCCAGACCTTTAAGAATTTAAAAACATTATTAACCTTTACCTGTACACTGTGTTTTTCTACTAACATAACCCAATTAACTGACGAATTTTTCGCTGGTTTGTTGATACTAGGTATGTTTTAAACTATATGATTGACCAAAATATTACCTTTCCAACGAAAGAATCCGATAACAATTTCTTCTTTTATAAATGGAAATTGCAAAAACTATGGGACGTTGTTATGTTTAAAGCTAATGTTTACAATGTCAAAAGTTCATTTTATTTTTGAAGATATTGAAATGGGTTTATGAATATAAATTAACTCTTTTGAGAAACACTTTTGTCAAAAACATTTCCATTGCCTTGCAGTGTCTGCGGAACAAGCATCAGCAGTGCGAGTTGGTGTATTTTCTCAATCTCAAAACATAAACACACCAACCTGTTACTGTTCCTCCTGCAGCATAGGTATTGCCAGAAACCAGCTCTAGTTGGTACGGACTTGTATTGCTTGGCTGGGAGGATCCAGGATGGCTTGGCGTCAGAGATGAACAGGCCTGACTTGGTGCTCCAGTCGATCGACATGTACCAGTCCGGAGGACAAGAAAAAGCACTAAAACAGAGTAAATCAAATCTTTGTACTCCATAGTGACATCAACCCCACCGGGTCCCACTATGAACACGTTGATTTTACTGAAAATGTACTTTAAAATAAGCGGTTTTTGGTGTCTTTACGAAGTTCAATGTGTTTCTGTGTGTGTATACGTTCAAATGGTACACAATAGCTCCTACAATCTGCGTATATAGTTGCACAAAATGTCAGCACTTGGTAAATTTGTGTTCCTTTATTGTTGAAAAAGAAACATATTTCGGTCAAACTATAGCCCATAGCGAACCAGTCAGCTGTATAACGTACATTACACTCCCTAAAATCCACGTATTATTGTAACCATGCTGGTGACAATGGCACTGGATTCAACGTGACCTTGCTTTACAGTACGGGGTTTTCATTTCTGTTTGAAACCCTTAGCTTGTGTCAACCTCTCCTTAAATTCTCGTTCAGTGATATTACACGAAATGGCAAACCAAGGCTATGAATAGATGAATCACTAAAAATTTCAATTGAGCATCACAGCCGCGCACGGTGCAAACAAACTGGTTTCAATTTTTTTTTCACAACAAAGATGTTTTGAACTCGTGTAAAAAGTGAGTCTCTGTTAGGCCAAGTAAAATAGACAACATGTTGCTCGTCCCCGCCCGCCTCGGTTTTTGGGGCCAGACCGATTTTTTTTGTTATTTGTTATTAAAAAAAAAAAAAAAAAAAAAAAAATGAAACTTACAAAAAAATTAGTAAATTCAATTTACATACAAAATTATTATTGATAGCTATTTCAAATGTACCCTTTATTTGTATTCAGCAATTTCATCATCTTTCTTACATGTAGGCCTACAAGAATAGCTATTACAACGCATAATGAACAACTCTTTACTTGGAAATGTTTTGCCCTTCAGGTTTGCATGCCACAGTTCTTTGCACAAGGACTCGATGCCACGCACACAGAATAACTTTGGAGCAAAAGCAAGAATAACTCTTTAGAAATAATTGTAATGTATCAAGATGGACACAGAAACACATACAGAATTGTAGGACATACAGAACATACTCATAAAACCATAAAACCATCTTCGAATACGATATGGCGGCCATCTTAGACATGGAGGCCATCTTGAAAAAAATAACAAAAATTTGAAAACAACAAATAACAAGGACCTCCCTCACCAACTTTTTCAAAAAGTCCCGACGAGCAACATGGTATTTATTTTACTTGGCCTTAAACACAACTTGGAGTCATTGGTTTCGAAATGCCTTCTCTCAGCACCTGATTGTTCGAATTATGCTATATGATTATTAATATAATTAAGAAAGGCCTTTAAAAGATCCCATTCAAAAGACAATAACAACAAAAATGTACAGACAAGAGGACTGTATAGTGTGGTGTGGAAAGCGGAAGTTAAATGATCTCAGTTCAGTTCAGTTCAATTTACACAATGAATAATCAGAACAGAGAGAACAATGTTAAAGGCAGCGGACACCATTGGTATTTACTCAAAACATTATCAGCATAAAACCTCACTTGGAAACGAGTAATGAGGAGAGGTTGATAGTATAAAACATTGTGAGAAACGGGATCCCTCTGAAGTAACAGAGTTTTCGAAAAAGAAGCAATTTTCCACGAATTTGATTTCGATACCTCAAGTTTAGAATTTAAGGTCTCGAAATCAAGCATCTAAAAGCACACAACTTCGTGTGACAAGGTTTTTTTTTCTTCTTTGATAGTTAGCTCGCAACTTCGACTATCAATCGAGCTCAAATTCTCACATGTTTTTTATTTTATGCATATGTTGATATACACCAAGTGAGAATACTGGTGTTTGACAAATACCAATAGTGTCCACTGTCTTTAATACCAGGCCTACTAACATACAAATACGTAACCAGCGAAAACCTAAGTTAATATACGATACTAACAAAATTCTGCCAACTTTGTTGTCACTTTAAACACTGAAACAAATGTTATAATAATGGACAAAACTTTAGCTATAACAGGTCGTTATTTAACAAACAAAAAACTTGGCTGAACAGCATTAGGCTTTCAACCAAAATGCTGTGTGACTGGTTTCCTGCTTTGCTTTGATTGGCAATTAATAATAATGGGCTAGAAAATAGATCTAGTGAATGCGCCTGAATGGGTATGTTGTACTAATCCATCTGTGTATATTAATCTGACCATGTCAAACCAGTGTTACACTGACCTCTATGTTTAATAGACCTTCAACTGTAGTGCCCTCAAGAGTGCACTCTGTTCAGCGACTCAAGGTGAATTGGGCTTTGTTAGGGGGTAAGGAGAGGTGGACATCGAAATGTAAAGAATAAGTCAAGTACCATTGAAATGTCACCATGAAGAACAAAAAGTGTGACATGTTAAAAACCGTGAAGACTTGTTGAAAAACTTGTCAGTAAATGTAAAAACCACTGACAGGTTGAGGTAGGAGCATCTCTCAGACAAGATACAAGTACAGCATTCGGTTAAAGGCACTGGACACTATTAGTTATTATATAACAAATTATTTGAATTAGATTTCGAGAACTCAGAATTAGAATTTGAGGTCCCGAAATCGAGCATCTGGATGCACACAACTTTGTGTGACAACAATTGTTTTTATTTTACATCCATTATTATCCCGCAACTTCGACGACCAGTTGAGTTCAATTTTCACAGGATTGTTACTTTATGCATATGTTTAGATACACCAGGGGAGAAGACTATAGTCTTTGACAATTACCAATAGTGTCCAGTGTTGTTGTGGTTACAACTGAGGGTACATTTGTTTTCACTAACCAAAACCTTTTTTTTATTTTTTTTTTATTCTTTTCGTAACCAATTCCTGATAATCATCTTAACAAGTAGTATGCATGGTTGTAATAACTTCCTCTCCACACTCTATAATAAAAACAAAATTCCCAAAGCGGAAGCATCACACATACCTCAAGAATTAAACCAGAGACCAATTTTCACGAGATGTCATTATTCCCTCAACCCCCCCCCCCCCCCCCAATAAAAAAAGGTTGGAATCCATAAATCACACAAAATGTTTTGTCGAGAAAATGAAAGTTTCATGTGAAGGGATAATCTGATGACTCGAGCTAAATCTATAAAGACGCTGATTGTAGTCGTTGGCCAAGTTTAACCTAACTCAATGTCAAATCATTCTAACAACAGACCATAACGTCACATTTATTCACCCCGCCCATGATTCTGAAATAACAAGTTTCATTTTAAAGTTTACAACATGAGATATTCATACCTACACAACTGACTCATGTTTCCGCATGGCTTCACATTATGCCCTTATACGCTGTTCGTATGACGTAGTTCTAGTAAGCCGCGCCCGCTTTGCATTTCAACCTCTTTTTGAGTGTATGAATTCAGCGACTTCGGCTACAGCTGTGGCTATTGGCTACAACAACAACGTTGGAGAATATGACCGTTCGTTTGTGGCTACGACCGTCTGCCGTAGCCATTGCCATTACCAAGTCGGACGCGGTTGAATAGTTACCCAGATCGATAGGTCAAGAGAGGGCGCAATTGATTGTTTACCTTTTAAACATGATAATCAAACCGCGCTGTTTGGTACGAACTGTGGCGTTAGTATTATAAAAACATGTAGTCGTGTTTAAAGATGTTCTGACCAAATTCAACATTTTCTGCAAACGTTCAATACAATTTCTCCCGTGATTTGTTGCTTTGTTCCAACGATTTCAACACTCTTTTTTATTAGTTGTGCGACATTGTTACAAACAGTATCTATCTGTATTTATTTTGCATTTATAACTTTCCATGTTAAACCTCGGTTGGCAAAAACTCAGGCTTTGACATTGCAAAAGAACGGTCTTAATTAAATCAGATTTTATCATGTACTGCGACTTAATAACCCTGCATTCCACGCAAGCTCAAGGGTTGTACAAATGTTTAATAATTTACTGCGTTGGAATTGGGTACACTATCATAGTAGTCAAAATAAACGAACGAAGTCCTGCCTATTTCGAGGAAAACCAAATATCTAAAGAACAAACAAACAACAAACCGCGTTGTTTTTTGACGTGCATCCAGCATATTGTTTGAACGAAGACTTTTCCAAACTTTGCAAATCACTTTGTTATGCAAATGAGACGCTGCTACATTATGTAACGCGCTGCTACACATACTTGTGCTATCAGATTGGATGAAACCTAAGCCTACTCTACTACTGTACTACTAAAAGCCAAAACAGATACTTTATGTCCGAAATAAAAAAATAAAAAAACTGTCAATGTTTTGTTGTATCAAAATCTATGAAAGGAGATTGCTTTATTTTGGCAGAACTGTAATTGGCTGTAGTTTGTGTGGGTTGTTATTGCTTTAAAAGTTGCCACAGAAATCAAACTCAATACTTCGAAACTGCCGACGTTGATGTTGAGCTACGATCGACTACGAAGGACCGCAGAGCTCCAGGAAAAAAGACTTACCTTTCTACACAAAATTTCTTATGTCGAGCTTACGGTGCTTTGCAGGCTCCATTAGGTTGGTTGCAACATGGAGGTAGAAATGGTTGCAATCACACTTTAATTGTATGCTGAATGACAAAATAAAGTTTATCTAGTCTCCAAAACACTCATGATTTATTAAGGAACGTTTTAAACAGCATACAGCGTGTATAGAGGTGAATTCGTACGCATGGCTTGTCATTTTGGTGCGACTGCCACTTTTAAAAAGAAGAAGTTAAATACCGTTTTTATCTAGTGATTTAGAAGCGTTATGTCGTGTTCGGCATCTCCAGAAACAGCTGTGCCATTCAGACCAACCCACTCTGTACTGTTTCTACCTGGGTAGCTTATGTTGTTATGTAACATTGTCCTGACGTTTGGGCATTCGTGATTGTGAATGGTCAACACATTTTGGGCGGATCATGATTGATTGAATGGCCTGTTTGCTCGTTAGTTGCAGTGTAAAAAGTGATACAATAAAACAAATGTAATACATGACGTGTGTAAAGTTTCGGATTCACCTGTTGTGCCATAACTTAATAGTAAATATGTCAATAGCTCAAAGAGCGAAAACAAATTGTCTATTGTTATCAAACAATTGCTTGCACTCATGGGAAAATACTTTTATCAGAGCAGCTAGTAATAAGAAGAATGTAATTTGTTTGTGTCAAACCATGGTCAAACTCAGTGCCACATAGTACAGTAAAAGACAATTGTATTCTGTTGTACACGATCTACCCTTGTTTTTAGCCGGTAGAGGGCAGTGAACCCCTATCATCATACAGGTAATGTGTATCATAGTTTATTAGTATTTGTACTGTGTGAAAATCTGTGAAAATCTCGCATCCAAAAGGTGCTTTCGATAGCACCTCACTGGATGCAAGATTTTCGAAGCTGCGAATCTGGCCGGAGATTTTTTTTTTTTTTTAGTCTCCGCGCTATTGCGTCGGGTTTCCTAGGATTCGTTCTCGGGGGGGGGGGGGGGGTCCTCTCACTTCTCAAATCCTCTCAAATCCTTGTTTGTCTTCTTTCAATTGCATAACTTGAATAGTTTTGGGATTAAGTTCGCCTTTCCTAGAATCATTGGCTTTACAACGAGATTAAATAAATATATTACAAATTAATAAAACTATTATCCTATTAAAAATTGAAAACAAAAGCAGTTTGAAACTACTGCACACGTTTTAACTATTGTCTCCAGGCACTTGTTTTACACAAATTTCCATTTTATTAGCTTAATTACACCTGCTTAGCTTAGCAGGGGCTCGATTTCAAAAAGCACTAAGATTCATCACCAACGTGACATAGCACTTTGCTAAGCAAAACAAAAAGTGGTGCACAGTTCAATCTAGCTGAATTATAAAAAGTCTGCGTAACATTTGAACCACATAGCAGTTTGCTAAGCAAAACAAAAAGTGGTGCACAGTTCAATCTAGCTGAATTATAAAAAGTATGAGTAACATTTTAACCACATAACACTTTGCTAAGCAAAACAAAAAGTGGTACACAGTTCAATCTAGCTGAGTTATAAAAAGTCTGCGTAAAATTTGAATCACATAGCACTTTGCTAAGCAAAAAAAAGTGGTACAAAGTTCAATCTAGCTGAATTATAAAAAGTCTGCGTAACATTTGAACCACATAGCACTTTGCTAAGCAAAACAAAAAGTGGTGCACAGTTCAATCTGGTTAAATTATAAAAAGTCAATGCGTAACATTTGAACCACATAGCACTTTGCTAAGCAAACAAAAAAGTGGTGCACAGTTCAATCTGGTAAAATTATAAAAAGTCAATGCGTAACATTTGAACAACATAGCACTTTGCTGAGCAAAACAAAAAGTGGTACACAGTTCAATCTAGCTGAATTATAAAAAGTCTGCGTAGTTATTTGAACCACACAAGTAGTATGTTTATACCGAGAAAAAAACCTAAAATGGTCCTCGTATAATCACACGATGTCGACATAATATTTCCATATTTCCTATGCTCATAAATAATTTATAATATTTTTGATAAAACCCTCTAAAATATTCCAGTCTGTTGACCAGAACTTTCCGGAGTCCCTGTCTTAAAACCCAGTAGTAAGGCCGTCGCAGGACATGCTGTTATATCAGATGTTATTGACATTGTCCTTACCACATCGAGGACACTGGTCATATGCCATGGCATCCAAAGCTGGACCATACCATACACACTCGGGGTGTTTATCAGCAGGGTCTGTGATTTTATTGGAAGGGGCAGGATAGAACTGCCAGCATCCTTTTTGTCTTTGTGTACAAAATTATTGAAAGATGAAACCAAATTATAACAACTACATAATTCGGCAATCAAATCATTTTAAAATAACCCAGGCAATACCTAGCCATGTGAACAACTGAGATTGCAAAACAATTACTCATACCAATGGAAAGGGTTTGTCAACATGTGCAGACAACGAGTCATGGGGGGGGGGGGGGGCGTTGCAACCAAACAAGTACTTCCCTGCAAGTATTTAACTATGTTTAACTACACGTATGGGTGCATTCGATTAGCTTCCCTGGGTCGACCCCCGTGGGCTCATCCAAATGGCGTATTTTATTTTTTCAAGGACGAACGTGGGCACTGTTAATAACCTCACGTTCGTCCTAGAAAAGTCGCCTTTCATGTCACCACGAGAAGGGTCACGTGATGATGCGTATTTACCATATACTATCGTATATTGCTTCCTCTTCTTCTTGTTTCGACATAAATGTACGTTATTGTCTTATTTCTTTTGTATGGCAGCATTGAAATAAACGTTACGGTTTCTATTACTCTAGCTCATCTCTTTTAATGATTGCTGGCCTCATGTGTTTTGATGTAAACATATCACTTAAGGCTTCCAATATATTGTTGTAATATCTACATAAATGTGATTAATAAAACAGCCGTATAAAGAAGTCATTGATAAGGCACATAGTACACAACAGAACCACGGAGACAGAAGGGGGTAGCAATACAAATCACCTACCAGAAAAAGCTCCTGACCACTGTTTTGTAGTATTTAACTGGTGCTATTAGTGCTTTGATTGGTCAGTGGTATGGTACTTTTGGTTTTAGTATCTGTATTGCCTCTGCTTGTGGCGCCTGCTGTATTACTGTACTTGGCTTGGCGATCGTCTCCGCATTTAAAGAAAGCCTTCCAAGCTTTGCGAATCTCCTGCTGTCTCAGACAGAACAAGATGAAGATCATTAACCCCTGGAGGGAATTGAAGATGCAGAACAAGATCTGGAAGACAAAGTTGGCCGTCTCGATGAGAGACAAGAGTCCGAAGACCCAGGTCAGACCAAGGAGGACCGAGATGATCACGGCGTTCTGGAGACGTCGCAGTGTCTCCTCCCGATTTCCCCTGTCCGAGGTAGAGCTGAGGCCCTTGCGGGAACATGTCAACCTGCGCATGACCAGAGTGAAGATGATGAAGTTGAACAGCAGTACAAACCCAATGATGAGGATCTGGCCGAAGTAAAACGCGTTGCCGGGCTTTAGGAAGCAACTGTAAATAAACAAAAAGATGGATTTGTTTTGATCCAAACATTGGTGAAAATAAATTTCAAATTAATGTTGGTCTCTCTTTTGTTTCCAACCACAAAGCTTCAATTTGGTAACCCAATAGACCGATTGCGCTCCGTACGTCACGTGACCTATAGTTGGTATTAAAGGGTGCGTTCGTTTAGCTCCCCTGGGTCGACCCCGGTGCGTCGCGGTTTTTTTTTTTACCAGGACGAACGTGGGTAACAAAAATCTGCACACTCGTCCTGGAAAAAAAAAACGCCACACACGGGGGTCGACCCAGGGAAGCTAAACGAACGCAGCCAAAATGTTAACAAACACGGAAAGTGTGACTTTACATTGCCCTCATTGTAATGATTTTGCTGCCAATATGTTTAATAAAAATCTCCTTAAGAAGTTGCTAATCGCTTTGTTGCAAATCGCTTTATTTTCACCCTCAGATTATTTGATGAAAAGCGGTAGTGTCAGCTATGAGTCTGGCTTATACTCATTCTTTGCTGCCTATAGAAAGGCAGATAATTTCAAGGAAAACTAATCTCTACACTGGTTTGACTTTTAAGCCCAACGGTTTTGAACGAACAATGGGTGCCCGTGGTTGGTACATAACTTTAAGGGTTACAAAGCAAAAGAAAGAAAAAAATTCAATTATTATAAGAACAAGGAGATAATTCCCAGTTTAACTCATAAAGCCATAGGGGGCCTAACTCATCTTTATTTTGAATGCAAAGAAGTTGAAATTCGTTGCACATAAATGAAAAAGGAAACTCAAACTAGCAGCAATATCAAGTTCGCTTCGGTGAGTCTTAATTTGAATGCATCAATTGTAAAAAGATAGTAGAAATTCAACTTGCCTTCACGGTCTTCAGATTGACCGGTGTTGTAGAGGATGAGGTTAACATTAAAGGTACTTTGGTGCTTTACCATGAAGACTTTTGTGAACATACAGAAGGATTATGTATTTGATTCTTTCTCGTACTGGCAGCCAGTGAAGAGATTTCAGCAGGTCTGGGGAATTTTGCACTGCGTAATTAATTTGTTACAGCTATTGGAAAAACTCACTGAAGTGCGGATGCAAAGCTCAATTCATTTCAATTCAAAAAGTTGTACCATGTGTAGTGTCTCCTGTCATGTACAGGTGAAAATGCTAAAATGTTTCCATGAACTTACTAATCGGCAGTTCCGTAATTGGTGTGGTCTACAGCAAGGATGATGACTACAACCAGTAGTGGCAAACCTTCAGTAACGAAAACACCAGAGAATGGAATATAATACAATGTTGGTTTTAATAAACCATCAATATATTGCAACAATAATGTTATAAGACATGTTATTTGCATCGGGAAAAAAAGGAATATTAATTTTGTTTTTTGTTACCCATACACCGATGTGTGTGTTAGCACTGTATACTCAGAGCTTTCCCGAGTCCTGTGAGAAAAAAAAAACTGTTACTCGGGTGGGATTCGAACCCACGACCCATGCAATTCTAGAGCAGTGTCTTACCACTGCAATACTAGAGCAGTGTCTTACCAACTAGACTACCGAGGTTACCCGGTAGCTCGAGGCAGTTCGAATCCTATGTTTTGGGCAGCGGGTACCGCAACGATTATTAGAGTAATAATAATGTTCTGCAGCTCCTGTTGCTTGATGCTTTTTGCTGTTCCTTGCTGCTGTTAGTAAAGCTGTTGTGCTGCTCCATGCTGCTGCTTTTACTTCTGCTGTTGTTAGGTATTTTGCTTATAGGACAAATACATAAGTCTGCGAATACCATAACTCTTATAAAGGCATTGGACACTATTGGTTATTACTCAAAGTAATAATTAGCATAAAACCTTACTTGGTAACGAGTAATGGGGAGAGGTTGATAGTATAAAACATTGTGAGAAACGGCTCCCTCTGAAGCGGAGTAGTTTTTGAGAAAGAAGTAATTTTCCACGAATTTGATTTCGAGACCTCAAGTTTAGAATTTGAGGTCTCGAAATCGAGCATCTGAAAGCACACAACTTCGTGTGACAAGGGTGTTTTTTCTTTCATAGTTATCTCGCAACTCCGACGACCAATCGAGCTCAAATTTTCACAGGTTTGTTATTTTATGAATATGTTGAGATACAGCGAGTGAGAAGACTGGTCTTTTCACTGGCTTTAACCATAATATTTACCCCAGGCAGTGACGGACGCTATCAGCATGAAGTGTGACACATTGGCGTTGAGTACTTTCACAAAGAGAAGATACATATTGGTGGCTTCTACGGCCATCCAGGCAACTGAAGCTAGAGTGAAGAAATGAATTAACACCGCCACGATGGTGCACCCTACTGCAGGCTTCGTAGCTTCGATACCGGTCAGGAAGACGAGGTAAAGCCCCAAGAGGGAGAAGGAGAAGCAGATCAAGATCTTCTGAGGGCGCTTGGTGCGAAGTTTCCTTGGAGATAAAAGTGGAACAGAAAAGATTTTTGTTTTTTAATCTGAAAGGGCTGACGGGTTTAAAGTGTAAAAAAAGGCACCAGACTTAATAAACAGTCTTTTATATGAGAGGATGCAACTTACTTGATGTAGAGGTACGTGATGATGGTAATGACGAGGGCAATGACAGACATAGCGCATCCTATTTTACTGATGATACTTAAAACAACATTCTCCTGGTTGCCATAGATATCCTAGGAAAACAATCGCAGAAAGGACATCAATAACAACAAGTGTAGTTGGTAACTCTCACTCGGCAGCACCAAATTAAAGACACTGGACACTATTGGTAATTGTCAAAGACCAGTCTTCTCACTTTGTGTATCTTTTAGACGTTGAAGTTGCGAGATAATAATAAAAGAAAAAACACCCTCTTTGTGTATCTTTTAGACGTTGAAGTTGCGAGATAATAATAAAAGAAAAAACACCCTCGTCACTTGAAGTTGTGTGCATTCAGATGCTTGATTCCGTGACCTCAAATTCTAAATCTGAGGTCTCGAAATCATTATCGTGGAAAATAACTTCTTTCTGGAAAACTACGTCACTTCATAGGGAGCCGTTTCTCACAAGGTTTTATACTACCAACCTCCCCTTACCAAGTAACGTTTTATGCAAACAAATATTTTGAGTAATTACCAATAGTGTCCACTGCCTTTAAGGTAATTTCTTAGGGGGGACAAGGGGGTGCACTTTTCGGCAAATTAAAACTGTAGTTTTTGAGCAATGTCCTTACCACAATCACAGCAAAGCTCGTCAAGTGGTTACAGTGACACACCGTCCTGGTGTTGTTGACTAGGGCTTTACTGCAGCCCTCGCTTGACCAATCTCCAAAACCATCGTTCAACGAGAAATCCCAGAAGACGCACTGGGACCCATTGGTCATCTCATCGGGGTCACTGACCTGAGGGTTACACAGTGCAAGGGCATGGTATAGCAAGAAGTAAATTTGTTTTTATAAAAATAGCACATTTAGCAAGAAGGTATCAATGTGTTTTACATTGGTGTCCTGCCGTCGATTGTATTAAACCTTTAATCTTTAGGACTTGGTCCCAGCCTTGCACTGTACCATGTAATCCTTAAGATTTATCCTCAGTTTTAGCTTACCCTTACTCTAGATATGATTAATACTAGCATTTCGTGAAATCGACTACCGGTCATTTGGGCCTATAATTTTTCTGTAATCTTCCTCATCTCCCTAGTATAGCATACATTATTGACGTCCTGCTCCAAGTTTTTTTTTATTTGTTATTCGAAACCAACCTCTACCCTCGCAGGTACCAGAAGTGATATGATTCTAGGAAGCAATTAAGGCGTTAAACGATTGTTGCTTTCCTAAATCCAGACCAAGGTCTTTATTCTTTCATACCACTTTAAGAATCCCATATCACAACAATACCCATTTATACCCGTGGGTGAATTCATTAAGCAATTATAGTAAAGTATCTTGCTCAATGACACAAGTTTCACGACCCGAGCCCGAACCCACACTCGATGACTTTAACCACCAGTACTTGAATTTGATGCTATAGACAATGACACCAATCAGTGATACAATCATGGTATTTAGTTGCCCATCCCCGAACCTGTGTCATCCCCAAATAAAGAGAGTGACAACATAGGAAGACCACCCACAGTGGGTTAGATATCAGTTGGTAGAGCACTTGCACATTAATCCAGAGGTTGTCGGTACAAATCCTACTCTAGTAACTTTTTTGTTCAACCCAAAAAATCTCCATGGACACAGGTTTGAACTCCAACTTTGAACTAGAATTTCATTTACGAGATCCTTCGTTCAATTCCTATACTCCAGCCAACTTGACTTTGATCAGCCCAAAGATAACTGCGAGGGATGTCTTACATTGAGGTGGAGGAATGCACTGACGACAGGCTGATCCATTGAGAGATTCTCAATATTGACTCCCTCAACGGTGGCAGCAATGACGTGACTGCCGACAGCACGACGGAATAACTTTGCCGGGTCCTCTGCCTCCTGTAATGAGAGGGAACGGAAGAGCTTGCTGGTCTGGTACAGGAAGAAGCTGATGGGTACTGTCTCGCCTGGACATCAGGAACAAATCAACAAATAATATTTTTATTTTATTTTTTTACACATAAAGACTCATTGCACAACGCGCACCGCCTTTGCACGCGTATGGGGGGTCAAAACAAGCACAAACAGATGGCACACGTGCTTACACGCGAATTGTTGGGTAAACACTGAACCATCCTTTAGTGAACGTTTTTGACCCCCAAAATTGCGCATTGTGCAATGGGTCTATACACCGATGTTTGTTAGCACTGTATACTCAGTACTTACCCGAGCTCTGTGAAAACAAATCACAGGAATATTACTTGAGTGGGATTCGAACCCAATAATACCTTTGCAATTCTAGAGCAGTGTCAAACCAACTACACCAACGAGATTGCCTGGTAGTTAAAACAATATTTTATTCATATATTGCACATCCCACAGCACAATAACAAGCACCAACAACTTGATGACCAGGAATTAAACAGAAATGCTCATTTTTAAATGTTGGAGGGAAACCACCAAAAGTAGTCAGGTAGCTTATGGGTGGAATCGTGACCGACTGGCCCAAAGCACCAAATTTGGTAGGTACCTTCTATAGGCCCCAGAAATCAATTTTAGAAGGGGTGACACCAAAAAATATTTTTGGAAGGTACTTAATTTACATGATTTCAAAATGGCTGCAAAATCCTATACTTAAGCACTAATTTCTGTACATTTTTATCATTTAAGCAAAGGTCATTTTGAAATATTTACTTTGGTGGTTTTGTTTACTAATCCTGCACTTAAACAACATTAATGAACTGATGATGTGCCTAGGTAATTCTGTGTTGTCAGAAATCCAAGATGGCCACTATAATAATAAATTAAGTATCCTGGTTCGAAATATGCAAAACAGTTATATTTGTTGTTACTACCGTCTTAACTATTAAAACAGTCCCATGTGGGGAAAATTGGTTTAGACTGACAATATCTACAGAGATCTTAGCAGCTTCCGCTGCACTTGTAAAGCGTTGTGCAAGAAAGCCTGCAGCTTTGCGGCATCTCCACCCAGGGGTAAATGGGTACCTGTGAGGGCAGAGATGGTTCTTGTGATTGATTTAGCCGAGTAGCGCAAATTAATGTTGCACAAGCTGCATACTCCCATAGGGAGCTGAGATGGTTTAAGGAGTGATTTAAGGCCCAGTGACCAGGGGTAATAATGTCGAAAGCGCTTTGAGACACCCCTCGGGCGTGAAAAGCGCTATATAAAAACGGTCTATTATTATTATTATCTGCAGTTTCTGAAGCACTGCAGCAGTGTTTGGCATCCGCACTCCAACAGCTCTCTGCAGACACTGGCTGCCTCTGGAATGAGTGACAACACAGGTTTCCAGTCAGATGCAACCTTTGTCCAACCATATCCCTCGGGCAGTGAAGCACGCTGTTCAGACTTCAAACTTGTTGTCCAGATGCTCGCCTTTCCAGCAGGAAACTTCATGTTCGATACCTTCTCAGTTAGTAGTTGAAATAGCTCTTGATGGGATCCTGCAGAAAGTTTAGGAGTTTAAGTGTTCCCTGCAACCTTCTTCCTTACACCTTTTCCTCTCTTCTTTCTCATAGATTGCTTCAATTATACCTCTCTTGTATGTATTCCACACTATGTCTACTCGGTTGCTATCCCTCAAATGTTGGATCCAAAGGAGAAATAACTTTTCACCAGATTCATTGAATGTACTACAATGTAGTTTGATTTGCAGGAAGTGCGTGGACGATAGCAGCATCGTAAAAAACCTTGGCATGGTAGTATGACGGAGGGTCTGGCTGATCTGTTGTCAGAATTTCTACCAGATCAGGTTTTTTCGTCGGCAGAAGGAGCGCTCCATACACCAAGAGAGAAGATGACCAAGGATGATTTTCATGGGCGAAGAATTCTGTTGAGTCTCCGTCACGGTACTGACTTAATTGCAAAGTAGAGCTGGCTGAAAGATTGTAATCTTTGTTTTTACTTGAACGATGCTGCTTAGCACTTGTGTTTGGCTTTGATTTCAGACGCTTCCAAATGGCCACATAATTTCTTTTGATGGGCTTATGAATGCTGGTGCTTCGGTCTGAAATCACATCCTTAACATGCTTCTGGAACTGGGAAATGCCAAGGGCTTCGATTGTGCGGACTTTGGAAACAACATCTTTATTAGCACAATTTCAAGTGTCAAAAGCAAGCAGTTCTGAAGAATACTCAATGAAAGGGTTACCCATTTCTGAGATTGCTTCAGTAAGGCTCTTCACTTGTTTCCTAAAAACCTCCTGCATAGTCATCCCTGTTCATGCAATGTTGACGTTTTCTCCGTCCATGAACTGGTCCTCAAATTCCTTCAGCAGTCTTGCTTGCTGTGGACCTGAAACCATCCATATTCTGGAGGCAGCTGGGTTTTCGGCAAGTTCTACCACGCCACCAGACCCTTTACCAACGTTGTTTTGTTCATGACCATGGTCAAGAGGACTCGTGTTGAGTCTTTTGAAGAACCCACATTTGTATGACCTCTTCTTTGATATTTTGTGGTAGAGCCTTCATGTATCGGATGTGAATGGGGACCCAGCGAGCGTAGGTTTGATCCAGAACATAGAACCAAGACGCCAATGCCTTCAAAGCCTCCCCAAAGAGATCAAAATCTCGGATACAATGAGTACGGATGAAAATCAGCACAAGTGTTTCATATTTCAAGAATAAGATCCTAGTACTGAAATGTAGGGCTTGCCGTAATCATCTTCTGCTTCCACGTTTCAAAAGAAATCCCACTGTCAGACAGTTGCCAAGCATCTCTCTCTGCAGATTTGCAACTGTTAGGGCTGTAACTTGATGACTGTGCCTGGTTCTAGTGAGGTGAGCAGCTTAGAGGAAGGAGTCTGCTGTACCTGAGGAGCCCACACCAGCTACACATAAGGCAGGGGTCCAACCAGATCCTTCAAGAAAGTCTCCAATTGTGTTCCATAGAGTCATCTCAATGTGGAGACCACCAACGTTACTAAAAAGTGGGTTAGATATCAGTTGGTAGAGCACTTGCACATTAATCCAGAGGTTGTCGGTACAAATCCTACTCTAGTAACTTTTTTGTTCAACCCAAAAAATCTCCATGGACACAGGTTTGAACTCCAACTTTGAACTAGAATTTCATTTACGAGATCCTTCGTTCAATTCCTATACTCCAGCCAACTTGACTTTGATCAGCCCAAAGATAACTGCGAGGGATGTCTTACATTGAGGTGGAGGAATGCACTGACGACAGGCTGATCCATTGAGAGATTCTCAATATTGACTCCCTCAACGGTGGCAGCAATGACGTGACTGCCGACAGCACGACGGAATAACTTTGCCGGGTCCTCTGCCTCCTGTAATGAGAGGGAACGGAAGAGCTTGCTGGTCTGGTACAGGAAGAAGCTGATGGGTACTGTCTCGCCTGGACATCAGGAACAAATCAACAAATAATATTTTTATTTTATTTTTTTACACATAAAGACTCATTGCACAACGCGCACCGCCTTTGCACGCGTATGGGGGGTCAAAACAAGCACAAACAGATGGCACACGTGCTTACACGCGAATTGTTGGGTAAACACTGAACCATCCTTTAGTGAACGTTTTTGACCCCCAAAATTGCGCATTGTGCAATGGGTCTATACACCGATGTTTGTTAGCACTGTATACTCAGTACTTACCCGAGCTCTGTGAAAACAAATCACAGGAATATTACTTGAGTGGGATTCGAACCCAATAATACCTTTGCAATTCTAGAGCAGTGTCAAACCAACTACACCAACGAGATTGCCTGGTAGTTAAAACAATATTTTATTCATATATTGCACATCCCACAGCACAATAACAAGCACCAACAACTTGATGACCAGGAATTAAACAGAAATGCTCATTTTTAAATGTTGGAGGGAAACCACCAAAAGTAGTCAGGTAGCTTATGGGTGGAATCGTGACCGACTGGCCCAAAGCACCAAATTTGGTAGGTACCTTCTATAGGCCCCAGAAATCAATTTTAGAAGGGGTGACACCAAAAAATATTTTTGGAAGGTACTTAATTTACATGATTTCAAAATGGCTGCAAAATCCTATACTTAAGCACTAATTTCTGTACATTTTTATCATTTAAGCAAAGGTCATTTTGAAATATTTACTTTGGTGGTTTTGTTTACTAATCCTGCACTTAAACAACATTAATGAACTGATGATGTGCCTAGGTAATTCTGTGTTGTCAGAAATCCAAGATGGCCACTATAATAATAAATTAAGTATCCTGGTTCGAAATATGCAAAACAGTTATATTTGTTGTTACTACCGTCTTAACTATTAAAACAGTCCCATGTGGGGAAAATTGGTTTAGACTGACAATATCTTCAAAGATCTTAGCAGCTTCCGCTGCACTTGTAAAGCGTTGTGCAAGAAAGCCTGCAGCTTTGCGGCATCTCCACCCAGGGGTAAATGGGTACCTGTGAGGGCAGAGATGGTTCTTGTGATTGATTTAGCCGAGTAGCGCAAATTAATGTTGCACAAGCTGCATACTCCCATAGGGAGCTGAGATGGTTTAAGGAGTGATTTAAGGCCCAGTGACCAGGGGTAATAATGTCGAAAGCGCTTTGAGACACCCCTCGGGCGTGAAAAGCGCTATATAAAAACGGTCTATTATTATTATTATCTGCAGTTTCTGAAGCACTGCAGCAGTGTTTGGCATCCGCACTCCAACAGCTCTCTGCAGACACTGGCTGCCTCTGGAATGAGTGACAACACAGGTTTCCAGTCAGATGCAACCTTTGTCCAACCATATCCCTCGGGCAGTGAAGCACGCTGTTCAGACTTCAAACTTGTTGTCCAGATGCTCGCCTTTCCAGCAGGAAACTTCATGTTCGATACCTTCTCAGTTAGTAGTTGAAATAGCTCTTGATGGGATCCTGCAGAAAGTTTAGGAGTTTAAGTGTTCCCTGCAACCTTCTTCCTTACACCTTTTCCTCTCTTCTTTCTCATAGATTGCTTCAATTATACCTCTCTTGTATGTATTCCACACTATGTCTACTCGGTTGCTATCCCTCAAATGTTGGATCCAAAGGAGAAATAACTTTTCACCAGATTCATTGAATGTACTACAATGTAGTTTGATTTGCAGGAAGTGCGTGGACGATAGCAGCATCGTAAAAAACCTTGGCATGGTAGTATGACGGAGGGTCTGGCTGATCTGTTGTCAGAATTTCTACCAGATCAGGTTTTTTCGTCGGCAGAAGGAGCGCTCCATACACCAAGAGAGAAGATGACCAAGGATGATTTTCATGGGCGAAGAATTCTGTTGAGTCTCCGTCACGGTACTGACTTAATTGCAAAGTAGAGCTGGCTGAAAGATTGCAATCTTTGTTTTTACTTGAACGATGCTGCTTAGCACTTGTGTTTGGCTTTGATTTCAGACGCTTCCAAATGGCCACATAATTTCTTTTGATGGGCTTATGAATGCTGGTGCTTCGGTCTGAAATCACATCCTTAACATGCTTCTGGAACTGGGAAATGCCAAGGGCTTCGATTGTGCGGACTTTGGAAACAACATCTTTATTAGCACAATTTCAAGTGTCAAAAGCAAGCAGTTCTGAAGAATACTCAATGAAAGGGTTACCCATTTCTGAGATTGCTTCAGTAAGGCTCTTCACTTGTTTCCTAAAAACCTCCTGCATAGTCATCCCTGTTCATGCAATGTTGACGTTTTCTCCGTCCATGAACTGGTCCTCAAATTCCTTCAGCAGTCTTGCTTGCTGTGGACCTGAAACCATCCATATTCTGGAGGCAGCTGGGTTTTCGGCAAGTTCTACCACGCCACCAGACCCTTTACCAACGTTGTTTTGTTCATGACCATGGTCAAGAGGACTCGTGTTGAGTCTTTTGAAGAACCCACATTTGTATGACCTCTTCTTTGATATTTTGTGGTAGAGCCTTCATGTATCGGATGTGAATGGGGACCCAGCGAGCGTAGGTTTGATCCAGAACATAGAACCAAGACGCCAATGCCTTCAAAGCCTCCCCAAAGAGATCAAAATCTCGGATACAATGAGTACGGATGAAAATCAGCACAAGTGTTTCATATTTCAAGAATAAGATCCTAGTACTGAAATGTAGGGCTTGCCGTAATCATCTTCTGCTTCCACGTTTCAAAAGAAATCCCACTGTCAGACAGTTGCCAAGCATCTCTCTGCAGATTTGCAACTGTTAGGGCTGTAACTTGATGACTGTGCCTGGTTCTAGTGAGGTGAGCAGCTTAGAGGAAGGAGTCTGCTGTACCTGAGGAGCCCACACCAGCTACACATAAGGCAGGGGTCCAACCAGATCCTTCAAGAAAGTCTCCAATTGTGTTCCATAGAGTCATCTCAATGTGGAGACCACCAACGTTACTAAAAAGTGCTTTTCTCCCAATACGATGTCTCGAGCCAACTGAACAAAATTGGCATGGGCAGACAGTGGTTGGTCCACAGCAATTAGCGGTGTTTGGATTGAGATATGTTGTTATCTGCCTTTGGATATCCATCCCATCAAGCATTATGCTTGATCATGTCAATGGTTGTAGCCTTTTCGTATAAAAGCAGAAAGAGGGCGTCAAGAGCAGCAGGATCTGAAGGAGGTATCTGAGTTAAAGCATGGAAGCCAGGACCAGGCAATGTAATCTTCTTTCTCAAGCTTGTCCTTCTTTATTAAGAGAAAAATAGATATGTGTATCCAGGAGACTTCTGTAGCTCTTGCAATTTCAAGTTTAACATCGACCTTATGTTAGATTTGCAGTGCAGACAAGCTTCTTGTTAATGGCACGGTCGTAGCTAACACTGATGCCCAGTCTATACAGGACGTTCATTATATGTTGCATCTTTTGAGTGTATGGATACATAACCCATTGTAGAGAGGAAGAGGTGGCTCCTTTTCTTTGCAATGCCTGCTGTTTTTTGCCACAGAAGCTTTGTTTTTTGCATTGAAGCTGACCATCTGAGCTATGGAAAGACAAACCTGTGACCCATTGATATCTTGGTGCTTTACATTAGGTACATTCAGCAGCATGGCAACTAGTGTCTTAAGACTTGCCGGAAGAGAATTTTCCAGGCAGTTATGCTCAAAATTCCTGTTAAAAAGGAGGGATTCCCAATCAAATATGTCTTGTCTGATGCTTTTAAAACTGAATTTTATTATCCAAAATATCAAAGTGAATACGCCAGGAAGGATAAAAAACATTGAATTGGCTAATTGAAGCCCAGCTCCAAATTGTAGTTGCAAATAATAAAACGAATATATAAAATTGTACACTTAAATCTTTATAAATGAATTACGCGTCAAATCACTAACAATTACGTTGTAATTAGTCTTAAATAGTGATAATTAGTTATAAGCATCAGTCTATTTTGACTTTAAAGTAAAAAATACATAATTTGAACCCTACCAATAGGCCTAATTAGTAAAGGGCTGAATACAGCACTCAACTGAAAAACAAAATCGCTACATAATTTAAAAAAAAAGATTTTATATGCAAATTGTGCACAAATTTGGACTTATGCAAGATTTTTTTCAGGTGTCACCCCTTCTAAATATCTTCTCTAGGACCTAAACAATATATCTACCAAGTTTGGTGCTTTGGGCCAGTCGGTCACGATCTCGTCAAAATTTGGACCTAAGCAACCTGACTAAAGGGGGAAAACCATTGCAATCAGGATTTATCGAAGGAACATGACAAAATTGGTTAAACGGATTTACATAGAACACTGTAAAACACTATTCACAGGTGATGATAGTAGAACAAATCCCTTGAAATATATTTCTGTCTGGAATGGCAGACTTTATGAGAAATAATTGAAACTAATTTCACCTTTTAGAGTTAATCGCTTATCAGTGAGAGGTTTTTCCCCCTTCTTTTTTTAAATTGTTGTCATGCAAAATGTGTTATCAGTTTATTTTTATGGTGGATTACATAGAGTGCTTACACCGCCAGCAATTTGTTTTTTTAGACCAGTAAAACACGTACCTGGTGTTACGTAGTCTAATACTGCAGCAGGCACCAAGATTGACGATGTGACCTCAGCAACTGGGATGCTGTTGGGCTCATAATAAATTGAGATGTCCTCCGTCTTCAGAGACCCCAGCCCGGATCCCTGAGTGATGGAGGCAAACCCCAGTCCAGTTTGGACGGATTGCTGGGGTATGACGACTGCCATGACGGCGATGTTATCCTGTATTTCAGTGATGTTGGCTGGGTTGCCACTCATCTGTAGCGCGGTGATGTAGGTTTCCAGGGCTTGTATGATGAGAGAAGGCGAGGTGTCATTGCCAAGATTGTCAAACATCTCCTGGTCTACTTCCTGGACATTGCTTACAACCTCAATAATGTCTGCTGCAATCTGTGGTGTACATTAAATCAGAATTAACAATAATAATAAAGCCACACAAAATAGTATTTTGAGTGTTACATACAGGTCTTGAAATTCCTGGTTTAGAGGGCAAGGCCATTTTCACTTTGCAAAGGGCACTTCTGTTAAAGAAATCTAAAAAAAGAAAAACTTTGCTATCTTTATCTGTGATTTTTTTTTTTACCATTTTGTACTACAACAATATTGTCATAACATTTTGAGAGAAATTATTTTCTCTTTTGAGAAAATATGGCTTTTGTTCACCATGAATTAGTTAAATATTTGCCATAAGCCAAGATCGACAATGCAAAGGCGAAGCAACCTTCGCTCAGTAATGCAGATGGAAAAAAAACGGGTAAAGATAAATCAAGCCGAGTCAGGTACAAAAAGCAATGCAGAGCAAGAGCCCACGTCAATAAAGCTGTTCATCAGAAAACTCTGCTTAGCAAAATCCTTGGCTACGCAAGAAATGAGTGGGGTACCAGTTACAACAGTGGTAACTGTGTGGTGTTCTGGCTGGTACCCTATTTTCGCTGAGCAGACAATTTTGTGCTTAAGTTTTTGTGCTTTACGGGCTTAATGAAACTTGGCCCTATTGGCATACCTCAGGTGAAGCGTTCATCGAGTCCGTTTCAACCATGACGATATTGTTCAAGATTTCAGCGATTGCCTGTATGCCAGTCTCATCGATACTAGAGTAATTTAACGACAGACTGACCGTCTCTTTAACTATCTCATCAATATTCTCAGGAGTGACTTCCACCTGCATGGGGAAGAACAGAGGTTTATTAAAGGCACTGGACACTATTGGTAGTTGTCAACGACCAGTATTCTCACTTGGTGTATCCCAACATATGCATAACAAATAATAAAAAACAATCTTGTTACACAATGCGTTTGTTTTTAGATGCATAATAAAAAGGCTTCAGCTGAAGTGTTTTGCTGGAGTATTTTATTAGTTTAGTGATAAATGACCTCTTTCCAAAAAACATTTTTTTCATGGACTAAAACATGTCATCAATTTTATGCATTTACGACCAACGTCAGGCATGTTATAATACAGGAAATACTATAGGCTTCAGGATGTACCAAGACAAAACAAATCAGCTAGAAACTACTTGTTTGGTGAGAAAGATGTGTTAGTATTTTATTGATACTGAAGCTTGAGAAAAACCTAAAAAAAACTGGACACTTTAGGTTCAAAACATAAACAGAAGAGGGCACTAAAAGAGTTAAAGGTCGAAAAACCATGCCATTATTAACCATTCTTTACATTTAAACGAATAAACACAGATATACACAGATATAAATATAAAGTTATATTTGTATAAAATAAAAAATAACAACAATGACTTACATTAGCCAAGCCATCAAGAAGATTATTAACATCTCCACCTTCGGAGCAATCAGTGATGACTGGTTCAAGCCACTCTGCCTCAGTCACCATATCTCCGACACATTCTCTTGTTGCCAGAGGCATCCCAGCTGAACAAACAAACAAATAACACCATCCATGCAAGTACCCCGCAAGATTCAAAACTTTTAAAAATGGTGTCATCATCCCGTTTAAAGACATTGGTAATACTGTCAAAGACCAGTACTCTCACTCGGTGTATACCAACAAACCTGTGAAAATTTGAGCTCAAATGGTCGTCAAAGTTGCGAGATAAATAGGAAAACACGCTTGTCACACGAAGTTGTGTGCTTTCAGATGCTTGATTTCGAGACCTCAAAATCTAATTCTGAGGTTTCAAAATTAAATTCGTGGATGATTACTTCTTTCTCGAAAACTACGTTACTTCAGAGGGAGCCGTTTCTCGCAATCTTGTTTACTATAAAACAAAGTATTGTTTAAACACTTACCCCTGAATGTGTCCGACGAGCAATTCTCAGCAGTTTGGGCTGTTTGTCCGTTTCTAGTCTGTGGGAAAGTCAAGTTTCCACTGCTTGTAACGACTGACGACTGCACACAGGAACCTGTGGTGAGGAAGATCAGCATACATAACATTATATAAAAATTATTTGCAGTTCATTTTATTATTTAAAATTTTCTTTAATAGTGTGTCAGGCAACAATTTTCTTTTATTTTATTATAAACATTATGCTTAAAAGAAATCAGCAAAATACAGCAAGACTACATTGTAAAATAAGACACAAAAAAACAATGAGATAAAACAACAACACAACAATGAGATACATAAACACAAAGTGAACATAAATTATTTCTTTGGAATTGCCCAAGAGTCTTTACTGTAGGTTTTCTCCGTCAAATTCGGCAAACGAGCATTCAAATTCATTTTCACGCGCTCGAATTAAAGCTGTTTTGCCTCTCCAGTTGTTATGCGTTTCAAAATCAGAATTCTGCCATTCAATTTCGTTTTGAGTCGAGTCAAATTCCTTTAGCCCTCTGTTCAATTTAGCGTATCGTCATTCTTTTTCGGTACAAGTAAGACTAATGTTATCTCACCTGTGCTGCTCTTATAAAAAGACTAAATTGCTGCTATTTTAAGCGTAGGAGTTTTCCATACTCCGCAGAGGCATAATAACTAGGCAATTTTATTTCTTTTAAAACAGGAGGGGCTCCCCACCCCCGCCCTCCTTCCCTGCTGTTGAAACAACATATTTTCAGTATGGTTAAAGTGCACACTGGGGAGGGGGTGATCTACAGATCAGCAAGGCAAAGTCGGGAGTAATTGTTATTTTTAACTATAACTAGCTCCTTTTGAAAGAAAAAAAAACTTGTCTGCAAAAAAAGAAAAAGACAAAATAAGACTAAGAGAAAGAAAAAACACACTTTTTTTTCTTTTCTTGGGGGGGGGGGGGCTATTTTCAAATTGATTAAATAAAATCCCAAAAACCTTTTCGATTTACAATTTTAAATTCCAAGTTTGATATATATTAAAGACACTGGACATTATTGGTAGTTGTCTAACACCAGTCTTCTCACTTGGTGTATCTCAACATATGTATAAAATAACAAACCTGTGAAAATTTGATCTCAATTTGTCGTCAAAGTTGCGAGATAATAATGAAGGAAAAAACACACTTGTCAAACGAAGTTGTGTGGTTTCAATACACACTACTAACAGCTCCCCAGTACTCGCTACCAAGTAAGGTTTTTATGCCAACAATTATTTTGAGAAATAACCAATAGTGTCAACTGCCTTTAAAACATAGTGTGTTTTTTTTTACAAAACTGTTAATTTACAAAACCCCAAAACTTTACCTGAACTTTACCTGAACTTCAGAGATGATTTCGCTCTAATGTTCTCTCTCCAAGATGTCACTTACCTGAAGATTGTATTTGACATGTGGTCCCTGAATACCCAGGAAGGCAGAGACATGTATAGGATGTAGGACTGGAGGTCACACAGGTACCTCCGTTCAAACAGGGATTGGAAGTACAAGCTCCAGCTTTATCAGAGAGTTTGAAAAAGTATTTGCACAGAAATGTTCATATAAGTCAAAATGTTAGAATTACCATTACTTTAATAAAGGATCATAAACTGTTTTTGTCAAAGTGAAAAAGATGGTTTAAAGAAAGAAATTCTCAAGAAAGATACAATCAAAGTCGCCTGTAAAAGTTTTATCGGAGTACAAAGCCTACTTATAAATCATTCCGAGTCAAAAAATGCACCCGGCCGCACGGCTTTTTCAGCCGAGAGTCAAAAACGGCTTATCTATTACAATAACCCCTTGACGCCAGTGACGATTTCCCCCAATAAGGTTTGAACTCAGTTCTCCAGTTTGGCAAACTAAGGGCGCTATTTTCCACATCAAATAGCCGTCACTGACGTCACGATTCCTTTGTCGCGCGGGTTTGTTTGACCCCGCGTTTTTCAGAAATTTGGCTAGGTGCGTTCTGGAGAAAAAACATTTTTACCATGTTTTAACGTGAGGTAAGAGACTCGTTATATATTTTTTGCGTTTCCTCTTGACTGCAGCTGTTAGAAAACTGTAATATCTTATATATTTGAGATCATCCTTTAATGGCTGTTTAATGGCTGTTTAATGGCTGTTTAATGTTTTCACAATTTTAAGGTTGTTACCAGAGCAATGACAGAAGTAGCCGCCGCCCATTTGTTCTCTGAAACAGTTTCCACCGTTTTGACATGGGCTTGGCTCACATGGATTTGTCTGATTAACTGAATGAAAACATGCAAAGTATTGCCAACAAATCAATGAAATATTTACGAAGTGACATAATAATATGTATATCTACCTCATGGAATGAAGATCCCAAATTATTTATTTGCATTCAAATGTTTTCATTGAATTTTCTTAATCATGTACCGAATGGACTTGCCGCACAAAGAACAATTGAAATTGAACAGTTTTCGGGAAGTGCCTTTTTTCTCAATTAATAATGAGCTTCGGTCAACATTATTGCAATGGAAGTTTCTTCCCTGTGGTCAAATATGTCACTTCGTAAAATTAGGATTAAAAAGAACAAGCACCATGGTGCACATGAACTAATTAATGGATGAAAGCACAGTCCAAAATGACAGATTGAAACACTGCAAAATGATATGAAAGGGCGTGGAAGCCATTGGAGTGTAGTAAGATACCAGTGCCGCTAGAAAAAAATAACCTCATTGAGCTGGTGTGATTTAGGTCCTTCGTAAATAAAGATTGTTTTAACTGTACAAAGAATGATTCAGACAAACAAGATAAGACAAAGTCGGATGGAGACAATAAAATGATGAACAGGAATCAGTTGATATGAAACGAAACAAGGAAGACATAATCAGATGGCTCAACGTCATTTCTCTCTTTAAAAATACAGCATGGAACTGCATACCATAGTGGGTAATTGAGAAGCAACTTTCAAATTTGTTGTAAGTATATCTTTGGTCTTTTTTTTTTTTTTTTTCAACTTTCAGATCACCCCAGTTGTTAGAAATACTCAAGATGCGCAAAAAAAAAATAATAATAATAGAACAACTCCAATATGATGTGTTTGAAATACATGGTATGTATCAAAAAGTAGTGCTGAGTGGATTTGAAGGAGGGGGCGGTGGCGTAACTAAAAGAGAGCAGACTGGCATGAGCATGCCCACTCGAAACCTTTGCCCATTCCCATTGTCCACGGCCCATAGAGGTAAAACACAGTGCACAAATTAATGTTTAAATACATTATAAAAGGCCCTCACAATTAAAGAATAAATATATAAATAAACTTGTTCATTGTTATTTTAATTACCCTCTTGTATCCTTAATGTATTGATCCAACGGTATATTTGTTAATGTTCCATTGAAGATGTTTGTACTTTGTTTTTACTGGTGATAAATAAAGCGACAACGTAGGCCTTACCCGGGTGTTGTCTATATATATTCCCTCAACTTTATACTTTCCCCTTAATAATATTGTGGTGGGCAATCCACAATGTCACAACAAGTGCAGTTCCTACCTAAAAAATAAACCTTCCCCATGTGTTGCCTATGATAGTTTTTCTTAAAATTTCCTTATAAAAACATTGTGGGGTGAACCCAAACACTCTAAAAGTACCAACAACTCACCACACAATGTCCGTCCTGAGATCACAACTACCATCACAAGTCAGTCTTGTGTAATATTAGCGAGGTTTAGCTGCACGTTACGTGAGCAAAAACGTGAACATCCACTTCAAAGAGTTGTGTTGTTTCTAGGTGACGTCACCACTAGGGGCTTTTTTATTTTACGTATGAGGTGAAAATGGTAACTTCGCGTATTCTAAAAACGTGAGATTTTAACAACACAATAACTGACGTTCACGATTACGTTGCTCGCGTAACGTGCAGCTGAACTTCCCTACTAAAGAGTGTCAATACTGCAAGTTCTCATAATTATCATAAAAGTGTGGACATCAATATTATTTAATTCAAAGCCAACCCTTAAAAACCCATAAGGAACCTTACCAGGAAGAGAGCAGTCTTGACCAGTGTAGGCGGCGGTGCAGACGCAGGTATACAATGGTGATTGATTGATACATGTTGCTCCATTTTTACAGGGTGCGCTCACACAGACGTCTGAAAGTTCAGAAAATAATACAGATGACTACATTTATTACTTTATTAGCCAATAGCAGTGTGAGGAGCCAACCTTTACAGCGAGTTAATAACCGGGTTCTTGGCTGGCCGCTGTTAATGGACCGAGCAAAACAAAAAATGTATATGCACCAAGAAAACTAGAGTTGAATATTCAAATGAGCAACTGAAACAGTGTTGTCATTTCAAAAAAGGTAGAACAATATTTTTGGGTGTAAAAATACAACTCTCTTCCTTGCATGGCTTAAGCAATTAAATCAATGACCCTGTGACTTGGATAAACATGCACAAATAATAATAAATAACACTAATAATTTATTTTTTCAAAGCGTTTTACATGCACACAAATCTCAAGATGCTGCACACAAATTGTTTACATAATTATTATAAACATTATGCTAAAAAGAAATCAGCAAAATACAGCAAGACTACATTGTAAAATAAGACACAAAAAAACAATGAGATAAAACAACAACACAACAATGAGATACATAAACACAAAGTGAACATAAATTATTTCTTTGGAATTGCCCAAGAGTCTTTACTATAGGTTTTATCCGTCAAATTCGGCAAACGAGCATTCAAATTCATTTTCACGCGCTCGAATTAAAGCTGTTTTGCCTCTCCAGTTTCTACTGCGTTTCAAAATCAGAATTCTGCCATTCAATTTCGTTTTGAGTCGAGTCAAATTCCTTTAGCCCTCTGTTCAATTTAGCGTATCGTCATTCTTTTTCTGTACAGACACTCCTCAAGAAGCGACTGCGAATTTGAATGCTACTTTGATGGATTGTTGAATTGAATGATCATTTTGTTAAATCGAATGACGCAACATTACATTTGACTAATCATAAAACGAAATCGAATGACCCTTTTCTGTAGCATTCGATTTCGTGCGAAATAGAGTAGCTTGGTCGTTAAATTGGTTGCTCACTTGCCGAAATTGTCCGAGAAAACCTATCTGTTATAAATAATGAGTAAGTTTTTAACCTGAAGGAATTTCACAGTTCAACCCGGAGAATCCATTTTCGCAGACACACCGATAATGGAAGTCAGAAAGCTGGTAGCAAGTGCCTCCATTCTCGCATGGCTGCACAGAACAAAGATCTAGAGGGAAAAAAAAACATACATTATTCTACAATCAAGTTAGCCAATTGTGGTTGTTGGTGTCTTAGCATGCTTCTTGACTTTGACATTACTAATTCTCAGAAAAATATTCAACGCGAGGAGCATTGAGATTGTGAGTGATCAGATGAATTGCATGGTTTGGGAACTATTTCCCACAGTTTATGCACGCGAGATGTCTTGACTTATAATAATAATATCGAAGTTTTATATAGCGCACGTATCTACCAAACAAGGTACTCAAGGCGATGAGTATACACAAACTTTAATAAAGATAGACTATTGCATTGATGAATTATGAGACCTAATTATTTAGCACCTAACAAGGTTTGTTTGTGCTACGGCGCAGACAGCAGCCACAGCCAAGAACACCAATTATTTAGCACCTAATAAGGGTTTAAAATGTGCTACGGCGCATACAGCAGCCACAGCCAGGAACACCGGGGCCAACCCCTTCTCTTTTCAATAAGTGCCTGGTTTATTTTACATAGGTCCCATTCGAAGTGTCTTGCTTAAGGACACAAGTGTCAAGGCTGGGGATTCGAACCCACACTCTGCTGATCAGAAACACCAGAGTTTGAATTCGGTGTTCTTAACCGCTCGACCAGTTTCGTTTAGTTTAAGGACGGTGGCACGAATTTCACGCGCTTGCATATATTATTATTGACACAAATGTGATCCTTTTTTAGGCAACCATGATAGACACAATTCTTTAATACGTTCAAATAAATCGTAAACATAAGTTGTTGTGTGCGCACATGGTAGTTATTTATGCATGTCCATGCTTGTTATCGTGTACGTACATGGTCATGTCATACAAAATCGTTAGTGTGTACGTACACCAGTTATTTTGTACGTACATTATAGTGGCGAACACGCACATGCACAGCTTTCGTGTACGTTAAAAATAGTTAAGGTGTAATATGTACGTACATGCTAGTTATCGTACACCTATTGTCAGTTATCGTCTGCGTACAGTAGTGATCATGTACATGATAGTTACCATGTAGACCCATGTATAATAATTAGAGACGGCCTTTTTTGTCATGTGGTGAACAATAAGATGGTGATCAACAATGATTGTTATACCTCTATAGAAATTGTGAAGTTTGATTGGTCGAGAACCAATCACGTGCCGTGCAACAAATACGCATGTATCCTGGCTAAAGATGCGTGCTACGCGTAATGCAGAGCACGTCGGGTAACATGAAAAGTCATGTACACCGGTGTACATCACCTTGATCGTTCCCACCGTTGGTCGATTTCCACCGCTGTATGAAACACGCGCGGGTTCGAGGGAACTGTCAGGAATTGTTTCTTGTTCGTCTGCTAATTAAACAACGAATGCTCCGTCGTAAATGTGTAACATTACAACAGAACTTCGAGAACAGGAATATTAATGTTACCAAGGTATAACAAAACAATTGTTGCACGCTGTGATCGGGGTCCATGGGTTTTGTACACCCTCGGGGGGAAATAGCACCCTCGGCTTCGCCTCGGGTTCCATTTCCCCCCGTATCGTCATTCTTTTTCTGTACAGACACTCCTCAAGAAGCGACTGCGAATTTGAATGCTACTTTGATGGATTGTTGAATTGAATGATCATTTTGTTAAATCGAATGACGCAACATTACATTTGACTAATCATAAAACGAAATCGAATGACCCTTTTCTGTAGCATTCGATTTCGTGCGAAATAGAGTAGCTTGGTCGTTAAATTGGTTGCTCACTTGCCGAAATTGTCCGAGAAAACCTATCTGTTATAAATAATGAGTAAGTTTTTAACCTGAAGGAATTTCACAGTTCAACCCGGAGAATCCATTTTCGCAGACACACCGATAATGGAAGTCAGAAAGCTGGTAGCAAGTGCCTCCATTCTCGCATGGCTGCACAGAACAAAGATCTAGAGGGGAAAAAAAACATACATTATTCTACAATCAAGTTAGCCAATTGTGGTTGTTGGTGTCTTAGCATGCTTCTTGACTTTGACATTACTAATTCTCAGAAAAATATTCAACGCGAGGAGCATTGAGATTGTGAGTGATCAGATGAATTGCATGGTTTGGGAACTATTTCCCACAGTTTATGCACGCGAGATGTCTTGACTTATAATAATAATATCGAAGTTTTATATAGCGCACGTATCTACCAAACAAGGTACTCAAGGCGATGAGTATACACAAACTTTAATAAAGATAGACTATTGCATTGATGAATTATGAGACCTAATTATTTAGCACCTAACAAGGTTTGTTTGTGCTACGGCGCAGACAGCAGCCACAGCCAAGAACACCAATTATTTAGCACCTAATAAGGGTTTAAAATGTGCTACGGCGCATACAGCAGCCACAGCCAGGAACACCGGGGCCAACCCCTTCTCTTTTCAATAAGTGCCTGGTTTATTTTACATAGGTCCCATTCGAAGTGTCTTGCTTAAGGACACAAGTGTCAAGGCTGGGGATTCGAACCCACACTCTGCTGATCAGAAACACCAGAGTTTGAATTCGGTGTTCTTAACCGCTCGACCAGTTTCGTTTAGTTTAAGGACGGTGGCACGAATTTCACGCGCTTGCATATATTATTATTGACACAAATGTGATCCTTTTTTAGGCAACCATGATAGACACAATTCTTTAATACGTTCAAATAAATCGTAAACATAAGTTGTTGTGTGCGCACATGGTAGTTATTTATGCATGTCCATGCTTGTTATCGTGTACGTACATGGTCATGTCATACAAAATCGTTAGTGTGTACGTACACCAGTTATTTTGTACGTACATTATAGTGGCGAACACGCACATGCACAGCTTTCGTGTACGTTAAAAATAGTTAAGGTGTAATATGTACGTACATGCTAGTTATCGTACACCTATTGTCAGTTATCGTCTGCGTACAGTAGTGATCATGTACATGATAGTTACCATGTAGACCCATGTATAATAATTAGAGACGGCCTTTTTTGTCATGTGGTGAACAATAAGATGGTGATCAACAATGATTGTTATACCTCTATAGAAATTGTGAAGTTTGATTGGTCGAGAACCAATCACGTGCCGTGCAACAAATACGCATGTATCCTGGCTAAAGATGCGTGCTACGCGTAATGCAGAGCACGTCGGGTAACATGAAAAGTCATGTACACCGGTGTACATCACCTTGATCGTTCCCACCGTTGGTCGATTTCCACCGCTGTATGAAACACGCGCGGGTTCGAGGGAACTGTCAGGAATTGTTTCTTGTTCGTCTGCTAATTAAACAACGAATGCTCCGTCGTAAATGTGTAACATTACAACAGAACTTCGAGAACAGGAATATTAATGTTACCAAGGTATAACAAAACAATTGTTGCACGCTGTGATCGGGGTCCATGGGTTTTGTACACCCTCGGGGGGAAATAGCACCCTCGGCTTCGCCTCGGGTTCCATTTCCCCCCGTATCGTCATTCTTTTTCTGTACAGACACTCCTCAAGAAGCGACTGCGAATTTGAATGCTACTTTGATGGATTGTTGAATTGAATGATCATTTTGTTAAATCGAATGACGCAACATTACATTTGACTAATCATAAAACGAAATCGAATGACCCTTTTCTGTAGCATTCGATTTCGTGCGAAATAGAGTAGCTTGGTCGTTAAATTGGTTGCTCACTTGCCGAAATTGTCCGAGAAAACCTATCTGTTATAAATAATGAGTAAGTTTTTAACCTGAAGGAATTTCACAGTTCAACCCGGAGAATCCATTTTCGCAGACACACCGATAATGGAAGTCAGAAAGCTGGTAGCAAGTGCCTCCATTCTCGCATGGCTGCACAGAACAAAGATCTAGAGGGGAAAAAAAACATACATTATTCTACAATCAAGTTAGCCAATTGTGGTTGTTGGTGTCTTAGCATGCTTCTTGACTTTGACATTACTAATTCTCAGAAAAATATTCAACGCGAGGAGCATTGAGATTGTGAGTGATCAGATGAATTGCATGGTTTGGGAACTATTTCCCACAGTTTATGCACGCGAGATGTCTTGACTTATAATAATAATATCGAAGTTTTATATAGCGCACGTATCTACCAAACAAGGTACTCAAGGCGATGAGTATACACAAACTTTAATAAAGATAGACTATTGCA
Source organism: Asterias rubens (assembly GCF_902459465.1). NCBI lineage: Eukaryota > Metazoa > Echinodermata > Asteroidea > Forcipulatida > Asteriidae > Asterias > Asterias rubens. The sequence goes on along the minus strand of NC_047066.1, from coordinate 10,948,832 downwards.
TTGATGAATTATGAGACCTAATTATTTAGCACCTAACAAGGTTTGTTTGTGCTACGGCGCAGACAGCAGCCACAGCCAAGAACACCAATTATTTAGCACCTAATAAGGGTTTAAAATGTGCTACGGCGCATACAGCAGCCACAGCCAGGAACACCGGGGCCAACCCCTTCTCTTTTCAATAAGTGCCTGGTTTATTTTACATAGGTCCCATTCGAAGTGTCTTGCTTAAGGACACAAGTGTCAAGGCTGGGGATTCGAACCCACACTCTGCTGATCAGAAACACCAGAGTTTGAATTCGGTGTTCTTAACCGCTCGACCAGTTTCGTTTAGTTTAAGGACGGTGGCACGAATTTCACGCGCTTGCATATATTATTATTGACACAAATGTGATCCTTTTTTAGGCAACCATGATAGACACAATTCTTTAATACGTTCAAATAAATCGTAAACATAAGTTGTTGTGTGCGCACATGGTAGTTATTTATGCATGTCCATGCTTGTTATCGTGTACGTACATGGTCATGTCATACAAAATCGTTAGTGTGTACGTACACCAGTTATTTTGTACGTACATTATAGTGGCGAACACGCACATGCACAGCTTTCGTGTACGTTAAAAATAGTTAAGGTGTAATATGTACGTACATGCTAGTTATCGTACACCTATCGTCAGTTATCGTCTGCGTACAGTAGTGATCATGTACATGATAGTTACCATGTAGACCCATGTATAATAATTAGAGACGGCCTTTTTTGTCATGTGGTGAACAATAAGATGGTGATCAACAATGATTGTTATACCTCTATAGAAATTGTGAAGTTTGATTGGTCGAGAACCAATCACGTGCCGTGCAACAAATACGCATGTATCCTGGCTAAAGATGCGTGCTACGCGTAATGCAGAGCACGTCGGGTAACATGAAAAGTCATGTACACCGGTGTACATCACCTTGATCGTTCCCACCGTTGGTCGATTTCCACCGCTGTATGAAACACGCGCGGGTTCGAGGGAACTGTCAGGAATTGTTTCTTGTTCGTCTGCTAATTAAACAACGAATGCTCCGTCGTAAATGTGTAACATTACAACAGAACTTCGAGAACAGGAATATTAATGTTACCAAGGTATAACAAAACAATTGTTGCACGCTGTGATCGGGGTCCATGGGTTTTGTACACCCTCGGGGGGAAATAGCACCCTCGGCTTCGCCTCGGGTTCCATTTCCCCCCGTATCGTCATTCTTTTTCTGTACAGACACTCCTCAAGAAGCGACTGCGAATTTGAATGCTACTTTGATGGATTGTTGAATTGAATGATCATTTTGTTAAATCGAATGACGCAACATTACATTTGACTAATCATAAAACGAAATCGAATGACCCTTTTCTGTAGCATTCGATTTCGTGCGAAATAGAGTAGCTTGGTCGTTAAATTGGTTGCTCACTTGCCGAAATTGTCCGAGAAAACCTATCTGTTATAAATAATGAGTAAGTTTTTAACCTGAAGGAATTTCACAGTTCAACCCGGAGAATCCATTTTCGCAGACACACCGATAATGGAAGTCAGAAAGCTGGTAGCAAGTGCCTCCATTCTCGCATGGCTGCACAGAACAAAGATCTAGAGGGGAAAAAAAACATACATTATTCTACAATCAAGTTAGCCAATTGTGGTTGTTGGTGTCTTAGCATGCTTCTTGACTTTGACATTACTAATTCTCAGAAAAATATTCAACGCGAGGAGCATTGAGATTGTGAGTGATCAGATGAATTGCATGGTTTGGGAACTATTTCCCACAGTTTATGCACGCGAGATGTCTTGACTTATAATAATAATATCGAAGTTTTATATAGCGCACGTATCTACCAAACAAGGTACTCAAGGCGATGAGTATACACAAACTTTAATAAAGATAGACTATTGCATTGATGAATTATGAGACCTAATTATTTAGCACCTAACAAGGTTTGTTTGTGCTACGGCGCAGACAGCAGCCACAGCCAAGAACACCAATTATTTAGCACCTAATAAGGGTTTAAAATGTGCTACGGCGCATACAGCAGCCACAGCCAGGAACACCGGGGCCAACCCCTTCTCTTTTCAATAAGTGCCTGGTTTATTTTACATAGGTCCCATTCGAAGTGTCTTGCTTAAGGACACAAGTGTCAAGGCTGGGGATTCGAACCCACACTCTGCTGATCAGAAACACCAGAGTTTGAATTCGGTGTTCTTAACCGCTCGACCAGTTTCGTTTAGTTTAAGGACGGTGGCACGAATTTCACGCGCTTGCATATATTATTATTGACACAAATGTGATCCTTTTTTAGGCAACCATGATAGACACAATTCTTTAATACGTTCAAATAAATCGTAAACATAAGTTGTTGTGTGCGCACATGGTAGTTATTTATGCATGTCCATGCTTGTTATCGTGTACGTACATGGTCATGTCATACAAAATCGTTAGTGTGTACGTACACCAGTTATTTTGTACGTACATTATAGTGGCGAACACGCACATGCACAGCTTTCGTGTACGTTAAAAATAGTTAAGGTGTAATATGTACGTACATGCTAGTTATCGTACACCTATCGTCAGTTATCGTCTGCGTACAGTAGTGATCATGTACATGATAGTTACCATGTAGACCCATGTATAATAATTAGAGACGGCCTTTTTTGTCATGTGGTGAACAATAAGATGGTGATCAACAATGATTGTTATACCTCTATAGAAATTGTGAAGTTTGATTGGTCGAGAACCAATCACGTGCCGTGCAACAAATACGCATGTATCCTGGCTAAAGATGCGTGCTACGCGTAATGCAGAGCACGTCGGGTAACATGAAAAGTCATGTACACCGGTGTACATCACCTTGATCGTTCCCACCGTTGGTCGATTTCCACCGCTGTATGAAACACGCGCGGGTTCGAGGGAACTGTCAGGAATTGTTTCTTGTTCGTCTGCTAATTAAACAACGAATGCTCCGTCGTAAATGTGTAACATTACAACAGAACTTCGAGAACAGGAATATTAATGTTACCAAGGTATAACAAAACAATTGTTGCACGCTGTGATCGGGGTCCATGGGTTTTGTACACCCTCGGGGGGAAATAGCACCCCCGGCTTCGCCTCGGGTTCCATTTCCCCCCTCGGGTGTACAAAACGCCATGGACCCCATCACAGCGTGCAACAATTGTGTATTGATTCTCAACTGGGACAACTTCACAATAGGTTCCTGTGTATCCATTGAAGCACTCACAGAAGATAGAGTTCCCGGGTAATGTGATACAATTTGCATTGTTTTTACATGGAGAAGAGTCACAGGTATCTAAAGTTAAAATTATAATTGTGTAAAATTTCCATGCATAACCATCAGAAGGTAATTCCACTTTATGGGTAATTTGTCGTAGCGACTGATTTCTTTGAACCAGCGGGTAAAATTACATTGAGTTTTCTGATAATGGTAGTATACTGTGTTCCGTTATAGGACAAATGGTATGTACTCATACTAATTGTTAGCACAAAAAAACTTACTTGGTTATGAACAATCGAGAGCTGTTGATAGTATAAAACATTGTGAGAAACGGCTCCCTCTAAAATTGCATAGTTTTTGAGGAAGAGGTAATTTCTCACTTTTAAATATCGAAATACCTGCCGCCGTTTTAGGGGAATTAAAAGCACAGAAATTATTTTGTGCAACATGGGTGTTATTTCAGAACAAACACTTCCACATAATATACCTAATAGGGTGCCACATCTGTCACCTATGTAACCATCATTGCACAAACACACAAATGAATAAGTTGACGACGATCTCAAGCATCTTCCATTTACACAAGGGCTAGAAAGACAAGGATCTACAGAAAAGAGAAAAGATAAACTGCTGGCAGATCTACTGGACTAATTTTAACTACTTTCTCTTTACTCAGCCCTAGCGCAATAACTCCATAATTTAATTCAAGGTAGGCAAGCTGTAAAAAGCTTTTGTATTGTTTTATTTATGATCTTTCTTTTGGCAGGGGGTCCGGCTATTGATGTATCAAACCGTTGTTTGTGCACTTCAGGGAGGGATAGGGTCAAGAGTTCTGAGCAATGGTTCTGAGAGGAGGGGCTCCACAAAACCATGACCTCCTCCCCGCCGGCAGCTGTAACACGATTGAGCCTCCGGGGTGGTTAAGTACAACGTTTAGGGTTGATCTAAATCCATGCAGCAAGTAACCTAAGAAGTGATGAAAGCTGAAAGGTGGTTTTTGTTTTTATTTTTTACTTTTTTTTAAGAATTGCCTGTTCAAAAGGTTTATTATTTTTACAAGAAATAGAATAAGACAAAAACCTATACCTCTTCAGCTGCTGTTCGTATAGTGCAAAACAAATAAGCATTTGACCTGAACTTCAGAGATGATTTCGCTCTAATGTTCTCTCTCCAAGATGGCACTTACCTGCAGGTTGTATTTGACATGTGGTCCCTGAATACCCAGGAAGGCAGAGACATGTATAGGATGTAGAACTGGAGGTCACACAGGTACCTCCGTTCAAACAGGGATTGGAACTACAAGCTCCAGCTGTATCAGAGAGTTTGAAAAAGTATTTGCACAGAAATGTTCATATTAAGTCAAAATGTTAGAATTACCATTGTTTTAATAAAGGATCATAAACTGTTTTTGTCAAAGTGAAAAAGATGGTTTAAAGAAAGAAATTCTCAAGAAAGGTACAATCAAAGTCGCCTGTAAAAGTTTTATCGGAGTACAAAGCCTACTTATTGAGAAAAAAAAGCAATATTTTCATCAAGATTGTTTGAATCCATCCATTTTTGGCTAGTTGACAGCGAATATCAACCCCATCTCTGGCTGTGATGAGGGTAGTATTCAAACCAACACCAACGATTTTTGGAGATTCCAATCTGTTTATATACTTTTGATTGATTCTGACCATAGGGGGCAATTCAGACAAATCTAACCGTTTCGTACGATGCTTACTATTATTCCCATTTATAAATGTTTATCTAAAATCCTATCTTGTAATAAAGTTGCATATTTTTGTTGAAACGGGCATATTTTTTTTTTTTTTTTTTTGGGGGGGGGTACGCAATTTATTGTTAAGATCAATACCAGGGCGTGACCTTAATGTTAATGGATTTACTCTTTTTTATGAAACAATGATGAAGAAACAAATTATATAAAAAAGAAAAATAGGAAGAAAAAAACCCAGTAGGACTTCACTGATCTTCTTTCTCTTTTGGACAATCACTGATAGTTTGAAACGAGACCATATCTTGTTGAATTTTGTAAATATCTTTCAGTTACTGTTATGAAAACAACCAAACGTGTACCTTCCCGTTAAGAGCTATCATTGGTCAAGAGTTTCCATTGTTCAACATCAAAGATGGCGGCTTTAAGAAAATATATAAACACATGTTGTACCTGGTGGTATCTCACACCTTGTGCCAGTGTAATCATTATTACAAAGACATTCGTATGAGAATGATGTCGAGGATTTCAAGCACACGCCAGATACACAAGGGCTAGACAGACAAGGATCTACAGAAAAGTAAGAAACAAAAAAACACTCGACTAATACTACTTTGTTGCTCTAAGAAGCACATGCTTATATATTTTTACGAATTCTAATGCAAAATAATGTAAACTTAAATATCCAAAGGAGGCACATGCGCGCATTTACATTTCTACAGTCTGCTTTACAGTCTAGAGAAACAAATGCACGTCAGAAAGAAAGCCTTTTGCAGAAGATACTGACTATGCAAATAAAAAAAATTGATATTGTCAAGATTTTCTATTAAAAAAAATATATATATATTAATATTCTTTAAAAACTATAGTTGTATGCAAGTCTTTGCCAAGTCTCAAATGGAGGAAATTTTAGATCGTTATCCCGAAATGTTGCAAACCTTTTTTGTTTCCAGTTGCCAGACACGATTTTTCAATTTTGAACTGTCTCACAAGAAAACTATTATAACCGACCCCCCCCCCCCCGAAATAAAAATAATAATAAAAACATTTTAAATTAGATAAACATTGTAACTGTTGGTTTAAAAAAAAACAAATAGACACCTTGCATAGCGCGAAACGCTACTACACTGACACGCCCGTTTTCACGCACAACGATCAATTCGTCCAATCATTTGCCTCTTTTGAACCCAGTGAAGGTGCTTTTTGACCCCAGTGTCGGTGCTTTTGGACCCGAGTGTGGGTGCTTTTTGAGCGTGTGACGTCACATCCAAGAGCTCTATACATTACAGAACGAACCCATTCAAGTATACCTCTAAGAACGTCACATCTTTCACCCTGGAACCCGTCATCACAAGAGCAAAAAAATTAATAAGTTGACGACGATCTCAAGCATCTTCCATTTACACAAGGGCTAGAAAGACAAGGATCTACAGAAAAGAGAAAAGAGAAACTTCTAGCACATCTACAAGTAAGGCTAATGTTATCTCACCTGTGCTGCTCTTTTAAAAAACTAAATTGCTGCTATTCTAAGCGTAGGAGTTTTCCATACTCCGCAGAGGCATAATAACTAGGCAATTTTATTTCTTTTAAAACAGAAGGGGCTCCCCACCCCCGCCCTCCTTCCCTGCTGTTGAAACAACATATTTTCAGTATGGTTAAAGTGCACACTGGGGAGGGGGTGATCTACAGATCAGCAAGGCAAAGTCGGGAGTAATTGTTATTTTTAACTATAAATAGCTCCTTTTGAAAGAAAAAAATCCTTTTCTGCAAAAAAAAGAAAAAGACAAAATAAGACTAAGAGAAAGAAGAAAACACTTTTTTTTCTTGGGGGGGGGGGGCTATTTTCAGATTGATTAAATTAAATCCCCAAAAACCTTTTGATTTACAGTTTTAAATTCCAAGTTTGATATATATTAAAGACACTGGACATTATTGGTAGTTGTCTAACACCAGTCTTCTCACTTGGTGTATCTCAACATATGTATAAAATAACAAACCTGTGAAAATTTGAGCTCAATTTGTCGTCAAAGTTGCGAGATAATAATGAAGGAAAAAACACACTTGTCAAACGAAGTTGTGTGGTTTCAATACACACTACTAACAGCTCCCCAGTACTCGCTACCAAGTAAGGTTTTTATGCCAACAATTATTTTGAGAAATAACCAATAGTGTCAACTGCCTTTAAAACATAGTGGTTTTTTTTTTACAAAACTGTTAATTTACAAAACCCCAAAACTTTACAGAACAAACACTTCCACATAATATACCTAATAGGGTGCCACATCTGTCACCTATGTAACCATCATTGCACAAACACACAAATGAATAAGTTGACGACGATCTCAAGCATCTTCCATTTACACAAGGGCTAGAAAGACAAGGATCTACAGAAAAGAGAAAAGATAAACTGCTAGCAGATCTACTGGACTAATTTTAACTAGTTTCTCTTTACTCAGCCCTAACGCAATAACTACATAATTTCATTCAAGGTAGGCAAGCTGTAAAAAGCTTTTGTATTGTTTTATTTATGATCTTTCTTTTGGCAGGGGGTCCGGCTATTGATGTATCAAACCGTTGTTTGTGCACTTCAGGGAGGGATAGGGTCAAGAGTTCTGAGCAATGGTTCTGAGAGGAGGGGCTCCACAAAACCATGACCTCCTCCCCGCCGGCAGCTGTAACACGATTGGGCCTTCGGGGTGGTTAAGTACAAAGTTTAGGGTTGATCTAAATCCATGCAGCAAGTAACCTAAGAAGTGATGAAAGCTGAAAGGTGGTTTTTATTTTTATTTTTTACTTTTTTTTAAAGAATTGCCTGTTCAAAAGGTTTAATATTATTACAAGAAATAGAATAAGACAAAAACCTATACCTCTTCAGCTGCTGTTCGTATAGTGCAAAACAAATAAGCATTTGACCTGAACTTCAGAGATGATTTCGCTCTAATGTTCTCTCTCAAAGATGGCACTTACCTGCAGATTGTATTTGACATGTGGTCCCTGAATACCCAGGAAGGCAGAGACATGTATAGGAGGTAGGACTGGAGGTCACACAGGTACCTCCGTTCAAACAGGGATTGGAACTACAAGCTCCAGCTGTATCAGAGAGTTTGAAAAAGTATTTGCACAGAAATGTTCATATTAAGTCAAAATGTTAGAATTACCATTACTTTAATAAAGGATCATAAACTGTTTTTGTCAAAGTGAAAAAGATGGTTTAAAGAAAGAAATTCTCAAGAAAGATACAATCAAAGTCGCCTGTAAAAGTTTTATCGGAGTACAAAGCCTACTTATGGAGAAAAAAAAAACAATATTTTCATCAAGATTGTTTGAATCCATCCATTTTTGGCTAGTTGACAGCGAATATCAACCCCATCTCTGGCTGTAATGAGGGTAGTATTCAAACGAACACCAACGATTTTTGGAGATTCCAATCTGTTTATATACTTTTGATTGATTCTGACCATAGGGGGCAATTCAGACAAATCCAACCGTTTCGTACGATGCTTACTATTATTCCCATTTATAAATGTTTATCTAAAATCCTATCTTGTAATAAAGTTGCATATTTTTGTTGAAACGGGCATAGGCTTTTTTTTTTTGGGGGGGGGGGGGGTACGCAATTTATTGTTAAGATCAATACCAGGGCGTGACCTTAATGTTAATGGATTTACTCTTTTTTATGAAACAATGATGAAGAAACAAATTATATAAAAAAGAAAAATAGGAAGAAAAAAACCCAGTAGGACTTCACTGATCTTCTTTCTCGTTTGGACAATCACTGATAGTATGAAATGAGACCATATCTTGTTGAATGTTGTAAATATCTTTCAGTTACTGCTATGAAAACAAAGCGCAGAAGAATTTTTATTTTTTTACTTTAATATCAATGATAACACAAGAAAGTAACTGCAGTTTGTAAAATACCTGTAGGTGTATCGCATCTTGCACCAGTGTAACCAGCATTACAAAGACATACATAGGAGAATGATGTAGAAGATTTTAGGCACAGTCCATTTACACAAGGGCTAGACAGACAAGGATCTACACAAACACACAAAGATAAAACAAATTATGAGAGTGATTTTTACAAAAAAAATCTTAGAAACGTAATCGATGCTCAAACCAGCTGGACCATCTAGAGCTGTGCTGGCAGAGCTTCCTATTAAAAAAAATATTAATAATAATATTGACACATGTGCAATAATATAGCTCAGTTGGTAGACCAGTGGGCCTACAGGTACAAATTCCCCTCCAGTAAGTTTGTCTTTGTTCACATCAACATTGAATAAACAAGGCATTAATAATAAACACCATAAATGAGCACTATAGCCTCAAAGTTTCTCAAGATCCAAAACTTACCTATGTTTGGTGTTTCACATCTGACCCCAGAGTAGCCAAATTGGCAGATACAAGAATACGTCCCAGCAGCAGAATTAGTACAAAAACCTCCATTCAAACACGGACCGGAACTGCATACATTTCCAGAGTCTTAAAATGGGGAAAAAAATATAATAATAATAATAATAATAATAATAATAATAATAATAATAATAATAATAATAATAATAATAATAATAATAATAATAATAATAATAATAATAATAATAATAATAATAATAATAATAATAATAATAATAATAATAATAATAATAATAATAATAATAATAATAATAATAATAATAATAATAATAATAATAATAATAATAATAATAATAATAATAATAATAATAATAATAATAATAATAATAATAATAATAATAATAATAATAATAATAATAATAATAATAATAATAATAATATTGAAAACTTATATAGCGCACGTATCTACAAACAAGACGCTGAGTTTATACAAACTTTCAGAGAGATATAATAAATTATTGAAGAGATGGATTATGAGACCCAGTTGGGTAGCACCTTATATGAGTTTACAAGGTGCTACGGTGCATTCAGCAGCCATAGCAAGGAATCATTCCTGACTTATATAGTTTATGTCTTTGTTAAAAAATAAAACAAGAAGTATTACAGGGTGCATCAAAGCGTTAGCTGAACCATTGTGACAACCTACAGGTTTACACACCATCTGAAGGCCAAGAATGACTTCTTGGGTTCAAAAGTGAACCAACTGCATTTATGCACCACAACTTCAAGACAGTGGTGCTCCATGATGCATGACCCTGGAATGTAACCCAAGGTTTCATTGGAAAGCACAAGGCTTCGGCTTTTAAGGGAAGATACACTATAGGTAATTGTAAAAGACCATTGTTCTCACTTGGTGTATCTCAACATATGCATAAAATAACAAAGCTGTGAAAATTTTAGCTCAATTGGTCATCGGAGTTGGAGAAAATGGAGAAAAAAAAACACCCTTGTTGGACGAATTTGTTTGCTTTCAGACAGGAATAAAATACTTCTGACTAGAAGTCTTCTATTATTTTATTGAGAAATTACCTCTTTCTCAAAATCTATGCTATTTTAGAGGGAGCCGTTTCTCACAATGTTTTTTACTATCAGAAGCTCTACAATGCTCGTTACCAAGTCATTTCTTAAGTTAATCTAATTTGTTTTGAGTAAGTGACCAAACGTGTAACTTCCCTTTAAGATGATGCCATGCTTTTTGCTGGTAAACATTATCTTTTTTAGACACCCTGTGTAGCAAATTGTTGTTATACTGTACTTTATTGATGAACACAATTTAACTCATTTTTTGTCCTTCGCTCTGTTTTTTTCTTTTTCGTTTTTTCTTTTTTTCTCGCGAGACAAGTAACATCTCGCAGGCGTCATTGCACTCCACTAAACATTTCAATTTGAGCATTATTGCTCTCCTAGAAAGAATTATAACATCTACGAAAAAAAAAATAGTCAAAAAGATCACTTTGGTCTTGAGGTGTGTATTCGTTTCTCAAGTTTCCAAAAGGAAAAAGACAAGTTCTGTAGTTTTAAATAACACACCAAACCATCTTGAAGACTGGGAAACTTAAACATGGTTTAGGAACAACAAGACGAACATCCCTGAAATTAGTGATAGCAAGACATGTCACTTTTATTCATAACGATGTAATGTCCTTGTGGCTTTTGGGGCGGCATATCGTTTCAAAATTAACTTTATTTTGATTTCAAATTTATTGTGTTGTTCACATATGAAAAACAAATCTTCTTTAAGCTTTGAGGACTACTTATTTTCACAATTTGTTCCAGAAAAGCCTGTAGCACATTGACATACATAGCTCGTGGTTCCAGTCAAACATATTGCCCCGTTCAGACATGGGTTTGAAAGACAAGGAGGTGTTGAACTTGAAACTGCAAAGCAACAGAAACAGTTTCTTGGTGGCATAAAAGTCAAACAGACAACAACAAGGGATGAATGTATCAGCTACATGTGTCCAAGTTTAGACTAAAGGAAACAAAATGTTTCACTTATGTTAGTCCTGCTCGACCTCTTATCTGCCTTTGACACAATTATTGATGATGATGTGTTAATTTTTAGGCTGAGTAATACATTTGGCACTGTCTTTAAAGACACTGGACACTTTGGTATTTATCAAATACCAGTCTTTTCACTTGGTGGATCTTAACCTACATTATGCATAAAATTTCTGTGAAAATTTGAGCTCAATTGGTCGTTGACGTTGAAAAAACACCCTTGTCACACGAAGCTGTGTGCTCTTAGATGCTTGATTACGAGACCTCAAATTCTAAGTCTGAGGTCTCGAAATCAAATTCGTGGAAAATTACTGCTTTCTCGAAAACTATGTTACTTCAGAGGGATCCGTTTCTCACAATGTTTTATACTGTCAACCTCTCACCATTACTCGTAACCAAGTAAAGTTTTATGCTTATAACTATTTGGAGTAATTACTGCCTTTGTCCACTGCCTTTAAAGCCATTATACACTTTCGGAACAGAAAAAAACAAATCACAAATTTACAGGGTTTACAGAAGGTAATAGCAAAAGACTTCTCTTGAAATATTATTCCATGAAATGCTTTACTTTTTGAGAAAACGTTAAAACAATATTATTATCAATTCTCGACATCGAAAATTACGGATTATATTAAACACATATCATGGACACAGAGAAACGTGCGGAAACAAGGGTGGGTTTCCCGTTATTTTCTCCCGACTCCGATGACCGATATGAGCCTAAATTTCCACAGGTTTGTTATTTTATATATAAGTTGTGATACACTAAGTGTTGGCCTTTGGATAATACTGTTTACCGAAAGTGTCCAATGGCTTTTAAGAGCAACTTTATCTAAAGACGAGCAAGAATGTGTTAAAAAGATATCTTCCTCACCAGCTTAAATTATTTAAAACCATTATACACTTTCGGAACAGAAAAGAAAAAAAAAGTTCACAGATTTACACATAATTTACAGGGTTTACAGAAGGTAATGGTGAAAGACTTCTCTTGAAATATTATTCCATGAAATGCTTTACTTTTCGAGAAAACATTAAAACAATTATCAATTCTCGTTGTCGAGAATTACTGATTTATTTCAAACACATGTCATGACACGGCGAAACGTGCGGAAACAAGGGTGGGTTTCCCCCGTTATTTTCTCAGACTCCGATGACCGATTGAGCCTAAATTTTCACAGGTTTGTTATTTTTTATATCAGTTGTGAAACACGAAGTGTGGGCCTTTGGACAATACTGTTTACCGAAAGTGTCCAATGGCTTTAAGCCAAAGGATCACAGTGCATGTTTTGTGAATTCGATGACTTACTTTGACAGTTTGTTCCTGTAAAGCCTGCAGTGCATGAACAGACATAGCTATTAGTTCCAGTTAAGCATGTTGCCCCATTTAGACATGGGTTTGAAAGACAAGGAGGTGTTGGGCTTGTTGCAGCTGGAAAGCAAAAGATGGAAGCAAAACTTGAGTGATGTAAGATTGCAAACAATCACAAGAAGTTCAGAACTGAAAAAAAAAAACAATTTGTCATATATAAGAACAGGAGGACAGAAAATATGACTTACTTTGACAGTTTATTCCAGTAAAACCTGCATCACAAACACAGGTATAGCTATTGGTTCCTGGTGAGCAAGTTGCTCCGTTCAGACATGGGTTTGAAAGACAAGGTGTTGGACTTGAAGCTAAAAAGCAGAAGATAGAAGCAAAACTTGAATGATGCCATCAGACAAAGGCATAAAACATTTATAACTGATAGAAAAATTTGTCACATACTAAAACAGTCAGGAGTGAAAAGATGACTTACTTTGACAGTTTGTTCCTGTAAAGCCTGCAGTGCATGTGCAGACATAGCTACTGGTTCCGGTCAAACATGTTGCCCCATTCAGACATGGGTTTGAAAGACACGGAGGTGTTGAACTTGAAGCTGGAAAGCAAAACATAGAAGCAAAACTTGAATTATGTTATTATGCAGTGATGGCACAAGAGCTTTAGAACTGCAAGAAAAATTTGTCACATTTAAAAACAAGAGGAATGAAAATTATGACTTACTTTGACAGTTTGTTCCAGTGAAGCCTGTAGCACATTGACAGACATAGCTATTGGTTCCAGTCAAACATATTGCCCCATTCAGACATGGGTTTGAGAGACAAGGAGGTGTTGGACTTGTTGCAGCTGGAAAGAAAAAGATAGAAGCAAAAACTTTAATGATGTTATATTGCAGACAATGTTACAGAAAGTTTAGAATTGAAAGACAAAATTGTAACATATAAAAATCAGGAGGAATTAAAGGATTATTTACTTTGACAGTTTGTTCCTGTAAAGCCTGCAGTGCATGTACAGACATAGCTATTGGTTCCAGTCAAACATGTTGCCCCATTTAGACATGGGTTTGAAAGACAAGGAGGTGTTGGGCTTGTTGCAGCTGGAAAGCAAAAGATGGAAGCAAAACTTGAGTGATGTAAGATTGCAAACAATCACAAGAAGTTCAGAACTGAAAAAAAAAAACAATTTGTCATATATAAGAACAGGAGGACAGAAAATATGACTTACTTTGACAGTTTATTCCAGTAAAACCTGCATCACAAACACAGGTATAGCTATTGGTTCCTGGTGAGCAAGTTGCTCCGTTCAGACATGGGTTTGAAAGACAAGGTGTTGGACTTGAAGCTAAAAAGCAGAAGATAGAAGCAAAACTTGAATGATGCCATCAGACAAAGGCATAAAACATTTATAACTAATAGAAAAATGTGTCACATACTAAAACAGTCAGGAGTGAAAAGATGACTTACTTTGACAGTTTGTTCCTGTAAAGCCTGCAGTGCATGTGCAGACATAGCTACTGGTTCCGGTCAAACATGTTGCCCCATTCAGACATGGGTTTGAAAGACACGGAGGTGTTGAACTTGAAGCTGGAAAGCAAAACATAGAAGCAAAACTTGAATTATGTTATTATGCAGTGATGGCACAAGAGCTTTAGAACTGCAAGAAAAATTTGTCACATTTAAAAACAAGAGGAATGAAAATTATGACTTACTTTGACAGTTTGTTTCAGTGAAGCCTGTAGCACATTGACAGACATAGCTATTGGTTCCAGTCAAACATATTGCCCCATTCAGACATGGGTTTGAAAGACAAGGAGGTGTTGGACTTGTTGCAGCTGGAAAGGAAAAGATAGAAGCAAAAACTTTAATAATGTTATTTTGCAGACAATGTTACAGAAAGTTTAGAATTGAAAGACAAAATTGTAACATATAAAAATCAGGAGGAATTAAAAGATTATTTACTTTGACAGTTTGTTCCTGTAAAGCCTGCAGTGCATGTACAGACATAGCTACTGGTTCCAGTCAAACATGTTGCCCCGTTCAGACATGGGTTTGAAAGACAAGGAGGTGTTGGGCTTGTTGCAGCTGGAAAGCAAAACAAAAAAGCAAAACTTGAATTATGTTATTATGCAGTGATGGCATAGAGCTTTAGAACTGCAAGAAAAATGTGTCACATTTAAAAACAGGAGGAATGAAAATTATGACTTACTTTGACAGTTTGTTCCAGTGAAGCCTGTAGCACATTGACAGACATAGCTATTGGTTCCAGTCAAACATGTTGCCCCATTCAGACATGGGTTTGAAAAACAAGGAGGTGTTGGGCTTGCAGCTGGAAAGCAAAACATAGAAGCAAAACTTGAATGATGTAATATTGCAGACAGTGGAACAGTTTAGAACTGAAAAAAAATTTGAATGGTACAAGATTCTAGATTAGTTTATAAATTTAAGTTGAGAACTGAAAGAAGGAAAAAAAATCGTATAGTTTACGAAAACAGGTCAGGAATTAAAAGATGACTTACTTTGACAGTTTAGTCCAGTAAAGCCTGCATCACAAACGCAGGTATGGCTATTGGTTCCTGGTAAACATGTTGCCCCATTCTGACATGGGTTGGAAATGCAAGGGTTTGCTGCTGGAGCAACTGGAAAGCAAAATAAATAAAAAGTTTTGATCAAAGATACATTTTTCAAAGACAATCACTAGATTCACCATAGTTTTCTCATAAATCTAGACCTGAAAGAAAAGTTGTCCATGTGTAAAAAACAGGTCGTACACAAACACCACAATGGACCTAAAATGGGCTTATAGATGCTATGTCAGATTTTTGGCCCCAAACATTAAGAAATAGATTGTTTTGAGTGAATGGTATTTCAAAGAGTATCACCCGCTCTAACGAAAACAAGTTGAACTTTTACTTTTAATGGTCAGGAACCATGATAAAAAAAATTAAACGTTTCTTATAAAACGCATAAGAATTGGTCACGTGATATATCGTCGGGATCCCGACGAAAACTAACTTTGAGCACTTTCACTGCTACTAATAATTGGCGGACTTTTTCGAGCAATGGCTCAAATGAAAGCTTGTAACTTTCTCGACCCCCATCAATAAATACCTATTGAATTCTAAATAACAATTTTTGGGTCAAATCGGCCAAAAATCTGACACAACATCTTTAACCATGGCTGAAGAAAACGAACTTACCGATGGAGGACTTCATATTTGTCCAATACGTTACGTATTCCTGGACAACCGAAAACCTACAGAAAAAAATAATGTGTGATTAATAGCCGAAATTCAAGACATTATTCCTTGAAGAATTCTCCGTTTTAGCCCATAAATGCACGTGTAAGGGCTGAATTGTGTGACAAGCAGCAACATAAACATGGACTAGGGTTACTAATGCAATGTTTGACACACTGCCATCTTAGTTATGTCAACCATCGTATTGCATCAACATTCCAAAGCAAATCTTCGTCAGAAATGTTTGGATATCATTATAGGTTTTCTCGGTCAATTTCGGAAAATGAGCAGCCAATTTAATCATCAGCTTATTCTATTTGGCACGAAATTGAATGCTAATGAAAAGAGTCATTCGATTTAGTTTTAAGACAAGTCAAAATGTAGTTTTACGTTATTCGAATTAACAAAAACATCGTTCAATTTAACAATTCATCAAAGCAACATTCAAATTCGCAGACGCTTCTTGAGGCGTGTGTGTCACGAAAAAGAATGACGATACGCTTAATTGAACAGAGTGCTAAAGGAATTTGACTCGACTCAAAACGAAATTAAATGGCCGAATTCTGAATTTGAAACGCAGAAACAACTGGAGAGACAAAACAGTTTTAATTCGAATGCATGAAAATGAAATTGACTGCTCATTTGCCGAATTTGACCGAGAAAACCTATACGTACATTCTCTTTTTTATTTTAGTTTTTATAAATAAAGGTCCTATCTCAAAATCATTTCAACCAAGGTTTGGTTTATAAAACTTGGATTCTGGTCTGTACAAGTGATGCTTGCGGACACATCGGGGTTCAATTTGTTGGCTCTGCTTACCGCGGACTTCTACGCTTACAGCCTTAACAATAAAGTGTTATTAAGGCCACATAATTTACTGTAAGCAGAACCACGGGATTGGGCACAGGAAAAACCTACATAAAAACTGTCTCTATAAAGTTGTGATGGTTTTGAGAACAGTGCCCAATTTCACAAGAACGTTTAATCCGAAAATACTGCTTGACAAATTTCTTTGCTAAGCAAATAAAATAAGTGAGTCACCAGCCACAACAATTTAAGCTTTAGGCTGGTAACCTATTTCTGTTGAGCAAAACTGTTCTCTTTTTCTAATTATGATTTGGGATGCTGACATCCTTACTCGCAGCTATAAGAGCAGCCGTCGATTTCACAAAACTCTTCCTAACTTAAGACGAATCTTAGGACTTAGGACGAGTCCCAACCCTGCACTGTAGCATGCAGACCTTAAGATTAATCCTACGTTAGGACGAGTTACTCGTCCTAACTCGAGATAAGACGAGTCCTAACTTGGTGAAATCGACCCTGAATTGCAAAGGACGTGGCTACAGCGTGTTCGAGAAGGAGCGTGCAAGGTCACATCCAGCCACATCAACCTATTACGACTACGGGGCTAAGCCAGAGATCGAAAGTGTTTGATTTTTCCCCCGAGGGAGAATTCCCGAACTCACATTTGGCCATGGTATCGAATCGACTTGGTGGGCGAGCGCTTTCTGCACAAGCTAATCATTTGCTTAGCAGGTTTGTGTGCTTGATCTATCTGGCCATGTGGCTTATAACAACACATCGTTTTAAGAGTTAAATCAAATTGTATCTAAATACTAACACAGATGAATTTTCACGCTAACACAATGTTTCGATAAGTATGATCTAGTCGTCTTCAAAACTTGTGTAAACTTCATTTAATTTCTGCTGAACACGGCTTTTCTCTTTTCAAAAAGGTTGTGTGCTTCTAATCTCAATAAAATTGTGTCCCTGCAACATGACGATTGTGTGTTCTGGTCGTTTTCAAATTATAGCATACTTACTGAAATTCCAGATCACCAACTAGCTGAACTGGAGCATTCCAAGTGAATGTTACCGGCAGTGTCTTGACGAGCTGTCCGTCTGTGTGTGTGATAGTCCCTTGACCATCGGTATCTCCTGGGCATGCAAGGTGCTGATAATTGCTGTCTGATAGCTGCCAAGAACCCACGACAGAACCATCAAGGACCTGGCGGGCCTGCATGATGACGCCCTTGAAGGTGGTCGTGCTAGGGTTGGCGCTAAGACGAACTACGAACAAAAGGGGGAAAGTTTTAAAGACCTACTTGAACGAAAATGTCATTTCAAATGTTTCAATCAATTAGAAAATCGAATCATATGACTATAAACAAATTTTAATTGTAAAAGTAAAACAAATATTTCGAATACTCTTATCCAGCGCTTTTCCTAAAAAAGCGAAAAGCTCCATTGCGTAATCACTTATGTTACGTAATAGTTGGGAGTTCCAATTTGTGTTGCAGCGTGGAGGTATAACAAAGCAAACTAATACTTATAGACTCTCACGGCTCAATATATCATTCACTGTAAAAGCTACACGCAGAACTTATTCAAAATTGCTTATAAAACAATACTATTATTAGTAGTAGTACGTCAATCTATCTAATCGTGGTTTGTTGATACTCATTAAGTTTACTTCTAAAAAGAGTACACATTTTTGAATCTTCAAAATGCACGAAATATATTATGTATATAAAATAAAATAAACAAACGGACAACCTGTTTTTCCTTTTTTAAGAAATTAAATGGAAGACCACTATTACAAACACACAATGAAAAAAAAATACACCCAACCGATACGTGATTTATAAAAGGCATATTATGTGTTTCATTTGTATGACTCCGTTAAGGTTAACAGTTAACTATAACACATGGTTGCAATATCACACAGGGTTCCATAAGTATTGATCAGTACGAGAAAGTTGAAATATAAAATAAATAGAAACTTTCTTAAAACATCAAAACAAAAATCAAAGCACTACATTTGAAGAATTGTTCTTCATGCAAAGAAATCAAACCATACGCAGTAAAACAAATTGGGTTCATATTTTTTAGGATTATACGTCTGAATTCCAACTTTTTCTGATAATGGGTAGGCCTATTTATGCATGACCTCCTCAAAAAAAAACAAGGCCGGCTTTTTATAGGATTTTCCACCCCGACAATCTCTAAGCCTATAAAAAGAAGGTGAAATGTGTATGGTACTTTTTCTTCTTCTTTCTAACACGTCTACAAAAAGTCAAAAGCCAAACACTTAACAGTCTCTTCAATTCATAGATTAATGTGCACTCCACATACACACAGTAATCGAAAATATTTTCGTGTTGTTGTTTAAAATATACAAAAGCCTCCCCGTACAAGAGAGAGAATGGGTGAGTGATTTTCAATTGAAGTTTGGTATTTGGCAATTTATTCACGGAACTCTAAATCCTTCGACCCGAAATGCATCCTTTTGGGACCTTGAGAAGAAAACAAATATGTAGAGTGCAGACGGTGCTGGGTTATTTGGAACCGGTCCGTGTTTGTGTAACCTTTTCAAATGAGTTTGCAAATTTACTTCATTATATTGAACGTTCTAGAATTTCTTGGTTATATTCATTGCTGGTAGAATTGGACACCACAAATAGTTCCTTGTTCATGTGTTTTAAAACTATATATGCGCAGTGTAACCTGAGAACATTATTCGAATCAACACAATGAGTATGGACTTGAAACACTATGTGTTCTTAAACACGTCTTCGCAGGTTTTTTTATCTCCAATTTTGAAGAATATGATTTGCCTTTAAAGGGAAGGTACACGTTTGGTAATTACTCAAAACCAATATTAACTTTAAAACTGACTTAATAACGAGCATTCGAGAGCTGTTGATAGTAAAAAACATTGTGAGAAACGGCTCCCTCTGAAGTCACATAGATTTTTTAGAAATGGGTAATCTCTCACTAAAATATTAAAAGACTTCTAGCTAGAACTAGAAGTCTTTTATGATTCCGATCTGAAAGCACACAAATTCGTTTTCTCGCAAGTTCGATGACCGATTGAGCCCACATTTTCACAGGCTGTTCTTTTATGCTTATGTTTGGATACACCAAGTGAGAACACTGGTCTTTGATAATTTCCAAACGTGTACAGTGCCTTTAAGTAACATTTATCTTCTTTGTTTGTATTTTTTTTTTTTTTTCTTTTTTTTTTTTTTTATGTATATTATATCAATAGTATGTCTGGGTCTCTGTTTTTTGTGAATTTGATTTTATTTTATATTTTAGGGGACCTCGTTTGTCCAATTAAAAACTATATTTATACGAATTCCATATACTATTTGGTACTTGCCCCTTCAGGGGATCCGTACTGAACAAATTATTTTCATATTTTTGCTTTCTCGGGTTGGATTCGAATCCACAAATCACGCAGCAGACGTTTTTTTCCGCAAGGACTAATCAATCAATCTTGCAGAAAAAGACATGAACTTCCCGAAAACCAGGTGCTGTGTGATCAGAGTCAGAAGGAATGTTAATAGAAGGTCCAAGTAACTGTATTATGGACCTGTTATATTACCAGTATACATTGAGTGCATTTACATTAGAGCTTTAGTTTTTCTAAGGATTCGCCATATTAATATTCATACATTTGTTTGTAATTATTGTGATTTTAGATACTTTTAAAGCGTTATTGGAAAAACCGTAAAACGTTTTTAGATAACTGACAACAGTCATTACGCCCTGTACACAAGATATTGTGTTGTTGTTGGACAACAATGTAGCAACGTGTTCGTCTCTGACCATATTTGTTATGGGTAGTGTAAGGAAAGGCACTTGAAAAGTGTAACCATTTTCAGGATTTCAGAACGGTAACACGCTCAACTGCATTAAAAAAATAGTAGTACTAAAACAATATTGTAGTACTATGCATGATCCTGATTTACATTACAAAGCCTATATCGTCATATAAAATCGCACCTTGCTATTCTAATCCTCTAGTTTTACAAAGATTGCTTTAATTATTTAACATAAAGATGTCAGGTAGAAGCCCAGGTTCA